>NW_027646074.1:0-87035 GCF_951394435.1 Stenella coeruleoalba
TGATCAGGAGACGTGTTCCAATATGTCTCAGTTTTCGTACCCTGGTACTCGGGTGCAACATTCCAGATGCTTTACTAACACTCTCCCCACTTGGAGAGTCAGCGCCTTTAACCTCCTGTTTGGCCCAGTTTGCAATTTCTGCGGAAGATGAACAGGAATAGCGAGAACCAATGAGAGACTAGCTGGAGGTGTCTGGACGGGCAATTTTAACTCTCATTTCCCACCAGGATGAGGAAATAACCAAAGGCTCAGCGCGCCGTGCTGGAACCAGATTAGGGCCTGAAGCCATCCTGCGGTGTTGCGGCCAGCTCACAAGAAAGCGAGTTGAAGAAAAGAGCTCAGGGTCACTGTAATTCACAAACCTGCAGAGTTATAAATGACAGCTATCGTCCAAAAATAGACTGAAGTAAGGCTGCCAAAAGGACTTGAAAGCGGGGCAGAATTGCAGGAAACCGATTTCAGGAGGTAGACTGGAATTGCATTGAAAGCATAGGAAAAGAGGCAGAACGTCCACAATGATGCACTTGGCCAAAAAGGGCGTATGCGTTTTTTCCTGAATATATTCAGGAAAAAACGCATACGCCCTTTTTGGCCAACCAAGCAAGCTTGCAAAGGAAATCTGCACTACAATGAAGTCTCACTTCCCCCCGGTCAAAAGGGCCATCTGAAAAAAGTGTAAAATCCAGAAAGACAGGACAGGCCATGGAGAACTGGGAGCCTTGTTATGCTGATGGGCGGGATGTAAATTGCCAACAACCACTCGGGAGAAGTGTATGGTGTTTCCTGAAACATCTAAAAAACAAAGCAACAGAGCCTAGGGCACTTCCACTTATGGTCCTATAGCTTAGGGAAATTAAAATCAAAAAGACACAGCCACCCCATAGTTTGGGACGCCTCTGTTTACAAGAACCTCGTTTACAGTACAAGTTCAACATCGCAGAAAGTGAAAAATGGATAAAGAACTTGTGGTATTTACTTACAACGCAGTATCACTCAGCAATGAAATCTATGTCATCAGGCCCGTAGCAGCATAATGAGTGGATTCAGGTACGATGATTCTAACTGAAATAAGTCACACAGAAAAAGAAACATCATAAGATATCACTAATACACGGAATGTAAACTTGGCTACACAGGAACTGCATTCCAAAAAAGAAGAGGGTCTGAAATTTAGAAAACCAACTTATGCTTGCTTAAGGTTAAAGGTGAGTTGGGGTGCTGCATAAAACCAGAGATTGAAATGAGCACAGATAAAGTTCCTTAAGTCAAATATGGAATAGACAAGAGCTACTCCTTGCTCAACGAAATGGACTCAACACCGCATATTAAACGCCTAAGAATGTACCTGACTAGTAAGTATCGTAAAACCTATGGATTGCTATGTCTCCAAAAGAGAATCAAGCATGTGTACAGGGGCATAAACGCAGCAGTGATAGGTTTGGAGAGGTTCGGTCAGCAAATGAAGACCCTTTGAAGTCATATTGCATGGTACCCATTCCACGGGTTTCAACTACCCAGGTTTTAGGTATTCTTCCTTCAGCTAAAACATGCATGTGGAACCCAGAGTATGATCAACCATGTGATCGGGAGACGTGTTCAAATATGTCTCAGTTTTCCTCCCCTGGTACTCGGGTGCAACAATCCAGACGCTTTACTAACACTCTCCCGACTTGGAGAGTCAGTGTCTTTAACCTCCTGTTTGGCCCAGTTTGCAATTTCTGCGGAAGATGAACAGGAATAGCGAGAACCAATGAGAGACTAGCTGGAGGTGTCTGGACGGGCAAATTTAACTCTCATTTCCCACCAGGAAGAGGAATTAACCAAAGGCTCAGCGTGCCGTGCCGGAACCAGATTAGGGCCTGAAGCCATCCTGCGGTGTTGCGGCCAGCTCACAAGAAAGCGAGTTGAAGAAAGGAGCTCAGGGGCACTGTAATTCACAAACCTGCAGAGTTATAAATGACAGCTATCGTCCAAAAATAGACTGAAGTAAGGCTGCCAAGAGGACTTGAAAGCGGGTCAGAATTGCAGGAAACCGATTTCAGGAGGTAGACTGGAATTGCATTGAAAGCATAGGAAAAGAGGCAGAACGTCCACAATGATGCACTTGGCCAAAAAGGGCGTATGCGTTTTTTCCTGAATATATTCAGGAAAAAACGCATACGCCCTTTTTGGCCAACCAAGCAAGCTTGCAAAGGAAATCTGCACTACAATGAAGTCTCACTTCCCCCCGGTCAAAAGGGCCATCTGAAAAAAGTGTAAAATCCAGAAAGGCAGGACAGGCCATGGAGAACTGGGAGCCTTGTTATGCTGATGGGCGGGATGTAAATTGCCAACAACCACTCGGGAGAAGTGTATGGTGTTTCCTGAAACATCTAAAAAACAAAGCAACAGAACCTAGGGCACTTCCACTTATGGTCCTATAGCTTAGGGAAATTAAAATCAAAAAGACACAGCCACCCCAAAGTTTGGAACGGCTCTGTTTACAAGAACCTCGTTTACAGTACAAGTTCAACATCGCAGAAAGTGAAAAATGGATAAAGAAGTTGTGGTATTTACTTACAAAGCAATATCACTCAGCAATGAAATCTGTGTCATCAGGCCCTTAGCAGCACAATGAGTGGATTCAGGTATGATGATTCTAACTGAAATAAGTCACACAGAAAAAGAAACATCATAAGATATCAGTAATACACGGAATGTAAACTTGGCTACACAGGAACTGAATTACAGAACAGAACAGGGTCTCAAATTTAGAAAACCAACTTATTCTTGCTTAAGGGGAAAGGTGAGTTGGGGTGCTGCATAAAACCAGAGATTGAAATGAGCACAGATAAAGTTCCTTAAGCCAAATATGGAATAGACAAGAGCTACTCCTTGCTCAACGAAATGGACTCAACACCCCATATTAAACGCCTAAGAATGTACCTGACTAGTAAGTATCTTAAAACCTATGGATTGCTATGTCTCCGAAAGAGAATCAAGCATGTGTACAGGGGCATAAACGCAGCAGTGATAGGATTGGAGAGGTTCGGTGAGCAAATGAAGACCCTTTGAAGTCATATTGCATGGTACCCATTCCACGGGTTTCAACTACCCACGTTTAAGGTATTCTTCCTTCAGCTAAAACATGCATGTGGAACCTAGAGTATGATCAACCATGTGATCGGGAGACGTGTTCAAATATGTCTCAGTTTTCCTCCCCTGGTACTCGGGTGCAACATTCCAGACGCTTTACTAACACTCTCCCCACTTGGAGAGTCAGTCCGTTTAACCTCCTGTTTGGCCCAGTTTGCAATTTCTGCGGAAGATGAACAGGAATAGCGAGAACCAATGAGAGGCTAGCTGGAGGTGTCTGGACGGGCAAATTTAACTCTCATTTCCCACCAGGAAGAGGAATTAACCAAAGGCTCAGCATGCCGGGCCGGAACCAGATTAGGGCCTGAAGCCATCCTGCGGTGTTGCGGCCAGGTCACAAGAAAGCGAGTTGAAGAAAGGAGCTCAGGGGCACTGTAATTCACAAACCTGCAGAGTTATAAATGACAGCTATCGTCCAAAAATAGACTGAAGTAAGGCTGCCAAGAGGACTTGAATGCGGGTCAGAATTGCAGGAAACCGATTTCAGGAGGTAGACTGGAATTGCATTGAAAGCATAGGAAAAGAGGCAGAACGTCCACAACGATGCACTTGGCCAAAAAGGGCGTATGCGTTTTTTCCTGAATATATTCAGGAAAAAACGCATACGCCCTTTTTGGCCAACCAAGCAAGCTTGCAAAGGAAATGTGCACTACAATGAAGTCTCACTTCCCCCCGGTCAAAAGGGCCATCTGAAAAAAGTGTAAAATCCAGAAAGGCAGGACAGGCCATGGAGAACTGGGAGCCTTGTTATGCTGATGGGCGGGATGTAAATTGCCAACAACCACTCAGGAGAAGTGTATGGTGTTTCCTGAAACATCTAAAAAACAAAGCAACAGAACCTAGGGCACTTCCACTTATGGTCCTATAGCTTAGGGAAATTAAAATCAAAAAGACACAGCCACCCCAAAGTTTGGAACGGCTCTGTTTACAAGAACCTCGTTTACAGTACAAGTTCAACATCGCAGAAAGTGAAAAATGGATAAAGAAGTTGTGGTATTTACTTACAAAGCAATATCACTCAGCAATGAAATCTGTGTCATCAGGCCCTTAGCAGCACAATGAGTGGATTCAGGTATGATGATTCTAACTGAAATAAGTCACACAGAAAAAGAAACATCATAAGATATCAGTAATACACGGAATGTAAACTTGGCTACACAGGAACTGAATTACAGAACAGAACAGGGTCTCAAATTTAGAAAACCAACTTATGCTTGCTTAAGGGGAAAGGTGAGTTGGGGTGCTGCATAAAACCAGAGATTGAAATGAGCACAGATAAAGTTCCTTAAGCCAAATATGGAATAGACAAGAGCTACTCCTTGCTCAACGAAATGGACTCAACACCGCATATTAAATGCGTAAGAATGTACCTGACTAGTAAGTATCTTAAAACCTATGGATTGCTATGTCTCTGAAAGAGAATCAAGCATGTGTACAGGGGCATAAACGCAGCAGTGATAGGATTGGAGAGGTTCGGTGAGCAAATGAAGACCCTTTGAAATCATATTGCATGGTACCCATTCCACGGGTTTCAAATACCCAGGTTTTAGGTATTCTTCCTTCAGCTAAAACATGCATGTGGAACCCAGAGTATGATCAACCATGTGATCGGGAGACGTGTTCAAATATGTCTCAGTTTTCGTACCCTGGTACTCGGGTGCAACATTCCAGATGCTTTACTAACACTCTCCCGACTTGGAGAGTCAGTGTCTTTAACCTCCTGTTTGGCCCAGTTTGCAATTTCTGCGGAAGATGAACAGGAATAGCGAGAACCAATGAGAGACTAGCTGGAGGTGTCTGGACGGGCAAATTTAACTCTCATTTCCCACCAGGAAGAGGAAATAACCAAAGGCTCAGCGTGCCGTGCCAGAACCAGATTAGGGCCTGAAGCCATCCTGCGCTGTTGCGGCCAGCTCACAAGAAAGCGAGTTGAAGAAAGGAGCTCAGGGGCACTGTAATTCACAAACCTGCAGAGTTATAAATGACAGCTATCGTCCAAAAATAGACTGAAGTAAGGCTGCCAAGAGGACTTGAAAGCGGGGCAGAATTGCAGGAAACCGATTTCAGGAGGTAGACTGGAATTGCATTGAAAGCATAGGAAAAGAGGCAGAACGTCCACAATGATGCACTTGGCCAAAAAGGGCGTATGCGTTTTTTCCTGAATATATTCAGGAAAAAACGCATAGGCCCTTTTTGGCCAACCAAGCAAGCTTGCAAAGGAAATCTGCACTACAATGAAGTCTCACTTCCCCCCGGTCAAAAGGGCCATCTGAAAAAAGTGTAAAATCCAGAAAGGCAGGACAGGCCATGGAGAACTGGGAGCCTTGTTATGCTGATGGGCGGGATGTAAATTGCCAACAACCACTCGGGAGAAGTGTATGGTGTTTCCTGAAACATCTAAAAAACAAAGCAACAGAGCCTAGGGCACTGCCACTTATGGTCCTATAGCTTAGGGAAATTAAAATAAAAAAGACACAGCCACCCCAAAGTTTGGGACGCCTCCGTTTACAAGAACCTCGTTTACCGTACAAGTTCAATATCACAGAAAGTGAAAAATGGATAAAGAACTTGTGGTACTTACGTACAATGCAGTATCACTCAGCAATGAAATCTATGTCATCAGGCCCGTAGCAGCATAATGAGTGGATTCAGGTACGATGATTCTAACTGAAATAAGTCACACAGAAAAAGAAACATCATAAGATATCACTAATACACAGAATGTAAACTTGGCTACACAGGAACTGAATTCCAAAACAGAACAGGGTCTCAAATTTAGAAAACCAACTTATGCTTGCTTAAGGGGAAAGGTGAGTTGGGGTGCTGCATAAAACCAGAGATTGAAATGAGCACAGATAAAGTTCTTTAAGCCAAATATGGAATAGACAAGAGCTACTCCTTGCTCAACGAAATGGACTCAACACCCCATATTAAACGCCTAAGAATGTACCTGACTAGTAAGTATCTTAAAACCTATGGATTGCTATGTCTCCAAAAGAGAATCAAGCGTGTGTACAGGGGCATAAACGCAGCAGTGATAGGATTGGAGAGGTTCGGTGAGCAAATGAAGACCCTTTGAAGTCATATTGCATGGGACCCATTCCATGGGTCTCAACTCTCCAGGTTTAAGGTATTCTTCCTTCAGCTAAAACATGCATGTGGAACCCAAGTATGATCAACCATGTGAACGGGAGATGTGTTCAAATATGTCTCAGTTTTCCTCCCCTGGTACTCGGGTGCAACATTCCAGACGCTTTATTAACACTCTCCCCACTTGGAGAGTCAGCGCCTTTAACCTCCTGTTTGGCTCAGTTTGCAATTTCTGCGGAAGATGAACAGGAATAGCGAGAACCAATGAGAGGCTAGCTGGAGGTGTCTGGACGGGCAAATTTAACTCTCATTTCCCACCAGGAAGAGGAAATAACCAAAGGCTCAGTGTGCCGTGCCGGAACCAGATTAGGGCCTGAAGCCATCCTGCGGTGTTGCTGCCAGCTCAAAAGAAACCGAGTTGAAGAAAGGAGCTCAGGGGCACTGTAATTCACAAACCTGCAGAGTCATAAATGACAGCTATCGTCCAAAAATAGACTGAAGTAAGGCTGCCAAGAGGACTTGAAAGTGGGGCAGAATTGCAGGAAACCGATTTCAGGAGGTAGACTGGAATTGCATTGAAAGCATAGGAAAAGAGGCAGAACGTCCACAATGATGCACTTGGCCAAAAAGGGCGTATGCGTTTTTTCCTGAATATATTCAGGAAAAAACGCATACGCCCTTTTTGGCCAACCAAGCAAGCTTGCAAAGGAAATCTGCACTACAATGAAGTCTCACTTCCCCCGGTCAAAAGGGCCATCTGAAAAAAGTGTAAAATCCAGAAAGGCAGGACAGGCCATGGAGAACTGGGAGCCTTGTTATGCTGATGGGCGGGATGTAAATTGCCAACAACCACAAGGGAGAAGCGTATGGTGTTTCCTGAAACATCTAAAAAACAAAGCAACAGAGCCTAGGGCACTTCCACTTATGGTCCTATAGCTTAGGGAAATTAAAATCAAAAAGACACAGCCACCCCAAAGTTTGGAACGCCTCTGTTTACAAGAACTTCGTTTACAGTACAAGTTCAACATCGCAGAAAGTGAAAAATGGATAAAGAAGTTGTGGTATTTACTTACAAAGCAATATCACTCAGCAATGAAATCTGTGTCATCAGGCCCTTAGCAGCACAATGAGTGGATTCAGGTATGATGATTCTAACTGAAGTAAGTCACACAGAAAAAGAAACTTCATAAGATATCAGTAATACACGGAATGGAAACTTGGCTACACAGGAACTGAATTACAGAACAGAACAGGGTCTCAAATTTAGAAAACCAACTTATGCTTGCTTAAGGGTAAAGGTGAGTTGGGGTGCTGCATAAAACCAGAGATTGAAATGAGCACAGATAAAGTTCCTTAAGCCAAATATGGAATAGACAAGAGCTACTCCTTGCTCAACGAAATGGACTCAACACCGCATATTAAACGCCTAAGAATGTACCTGACTAGTAAGTATCTTAAAAGCTATGGATTGCTAAGTCTCCGAAAGAGAATCAAGCATGTGTACAGGGGCATAAACGCAGCAGTGATAGGACTGGAGAGGTTCGGTGAGCAAATGAAGACCCTTTGAAGTCATATTGCATGGTACCCATTCCACGGGTCTTAACTCTCCAGTTTTAAGGTATTCTTCCTTCAGCTAAAACATGCATGTGGAACCCAAGTATGATCAACCATGTGAACGGGAGACGTGTTCAAATGTGTCTCAGTTTTCCTCCCCTGGTACTCGGGTGCAACATTCCAGACGCTTTACTAACACTCTCCCCACTTGGAGAGTCAGCGCCTTTAACCTCCTGTTTGGCCCAGTTTGCAATTTCTGCGGAAGATGAACAGGAATAGCGAGAACCAATGAGAGACTAGCTGGAGGTGTCTGGACGGGCAAATTTAACTCTCATTTCCCACCAGGAAGAGGAAATAACCAAAGGCTCAGCGTGCCGTGCCGGAACCAGATTAGGGCCTGAAGCCATCCTGCGGTGTCGCGGGCCAGGTCACAAGAAAGCGAGTTGAAGAAAGGAGCTCAGGGGCACTGTAATTCACAAACCTGCAGAGTTATAAATGACAGCTATCGTCCAAAAATAGACTGAAGTAAGGCTGCCAAGAGGACTTGAAAGAGGGGCAGAATTGCAGGAAACCAATTTCAGGAGGCAGACTGGAATTGCATTGAAAGCATAGGAAAAGAGGCAGAACGTCCACAATGATGCACTTGGCCAAAAAGGGCGTATGCGTTTTTTCCTGAATATATTCAGGAAAAAACGCATACGCCCTTTTTGGCCAACCAAGCAAGCTTGCAAAGGAAATCTGCACTACAATGAAGTCTCACTTCCCCCTGGTCAAAAGGGCCATCTGAAAAAAGTGTAAAATCCAGAAAGGCAGGACAGGCCATGGAGAACTGGGAGCCTTGTTATGCTGATGAGAGGGATGTAAATTGCCAACAACCACTCGGGAGAAGTGTATGGTGTTTCCTGAAACATCTAAAAAACAAAGCAACAGAACCTAGGGCACTTCCACTTATGGTCCTATAGCTTAGGAAAACTAAAATCAAAAAGACACAGCCACCCCAAAGTTTGGGACGCCTCTGTTTACAAGAACCTCATTTACCGTACAAGTTCAATATCACAGAGAGTGAAAAATGGATAAAGAACTTGTCGTACTTACGTACAATGCAGTATCACTCAGCAATGAAATCTATGTCATCAGGCCCGTAGCAGCATAATGAGTGGATTCAGGTACGATGATTCTAACTGAAATAAGTCACACAGAAAAAGAAACATCATAAGGTATCACTAATACACAGAATGTAAACTTGGCTACACAGGAACTGCATTCCAAAACAGAAGAGGGTCTCAAATTTAGAAAAGCAACTTATGCTTGCTTAAGGGTAAAGGTGAGTTGGGGTGCTGCATAAAACCAGAGATTGAAATGAGCACAGATAAAGGTCCTTAAGCCAAATATGGAATAGACAAGAGCTACTCCTTGCTCAACGAAATGGACTCAACACCGCATATTAAACGCTTAAGAATGTACCTGACTAGTAAGTATCGTAAAACCTATGGATTGCTATGTCTCCAAAAGAGAATCAAGCGTGTGTACAGGGGCATAAACGCAGCAGTGATAGGATTGGAGAGGTTCGGTGAGCAAATGAAGACCCTTTGAAGTCATATTGCATGGTACCCATTCCACGGGTTTCAACTACCCAGGTTTAAGGTATTCTTCCTTCAGCTAAAACATGCATGTAGAACCTAGAGTATGATCAACGATGTGATCAGGAGACGTGTTCCAATATGTCTCAGTTTTCGTACCCTGGTACTCGGGTGCAACATTCCAGATGCTTTACTAACACTCTCCCCACTTGGAGAGTCAGCGCCTTTAACCTCCTGTTTGGCCCAGTTTGCAATTTCTGCGGAAGATGAACAGGAATAGCGAGAACCAATGAGAGACTAGCTGGAGGTGTCTGGACGGGCAATTTTAACTCTCATTTCCCACCAGGATGAGGAAATAACCAAAGGCTCAGCGCGCCGTGCTGGAACCAGATTAGGGCCTGAAGCCATCCTGCGGTGTTGCGGCCAGCTCACAAGAAAGCGAGTTGAAGAAAAGAGCTCAGGGTCACTGTAATTCACAAACCTGCAGAGTTATAAATGACAGCTATCGTCCAAAAATAGACTGAAGTAAGGCTGCCAAAAGGACTTGAAAGCGGGGCAGAATTGCAGGAAACCGATTTCAGGAGGTAGACTGGAATTGCATTGAAAGCATAGGAAAAGAGGCAGAACGTCCACAATGATGCACTTGGCCAAAAAGGGCGTATGCGTTTTTTCCTGAATATATTCAGGAAAAAACGCATACGCCCTTTTTGGCCAACCAAGCAAGCTTGCAAAGGAAATCTGCACTACAATGAAGTCTCACTTCCCCCCGGTCAAAAGGGCCATCTGAAAAAAGTGTAAAATCCAGAAAGACAGGACAGGCCATGGAGAACTGGGAGCCTTGTTATGCTGATGGGCGGGATGTAAATTGCCAACAACCACTCGGGAGAAGTGTATGGTGTTTCCTGAAACATCTAAAAAACAAAGCAACAGAGCCTAGGGCATTTCCACTTATGGTCCTATAGCTTAGGGAAATTAAAATCAAAAAGACACAGCCACCCCATAGTTTGGGACGCCTCTGTTTACAAGAACCTCGTTTACAGTACAAGTTCAACATCGCAGAAAGTGAAAAATGGATAAAGAACTTGTGGTATTTACTTACAACGCAGTATCACTCAGCAATGAAATCTATGTCATCAGGCCCGTAGCAGCATAATGAGTGGATTCAGGTACGATGATTCTAACTGAAATAAGTCACACAGAAAAAGAAACATCATAAGATATCACTAATACACGGAATGTAAACTTGGCTACACAGGAACTGCATTCCAAAACAGAAGAGGGTCTGAAATTTAGAAAACCAACTTATGCTTGCTTAAGGGTAAAGGTGAGTTGGGGTGCTGCATAAAACCAGAGATTGAAATGAGCACAGATAAAGTTCCTTAAGTCAAATATGGAATAGACAAGAGCTACTCCTTGCTCAACGAA
The DNA here is from genome assembly GCF_951394435.1 of Stenella coeruleoalba. Classification (NCBI taxonomy): domain Eukaryota; kingdom Metazoa; phylum Chordata; class Mammalia; order Artiodactyla; family Delphinidae; genus Stenella; species Stenella coeruleoalba. The sequence goes on from NW_027646074.1 coordinate 10,785, forward strand.
ATGGACTCAACACCGCATATTAAACGCCTAAGAATGTACCTGACTAGTAAGTATCGTAAAACCTATGGATTGCTATGTCTCCAAAAGAGAATCAAGCGTGTGTACAGGGGCATAAACGCAGCAGTGATATGATTGGAGAGGTTCGGTGAGCAAATGAAGACCCTTTGAAGTCATATTGCATGGTACCCATTACACGGGTCTCAACTCTCCAGGTTTAAGGTATTCTTCCTTCAGCTAAAACATGCATGTGGAACCCAAGTATGATCAACCATGTGAACGGGAGACGTGTTCAAATATGTCTCAGTTTTCCTCCCCTGGTACTCAGGTGCAACATTCCAGACGCTTTACTAACACTCTCCCCACTTGGAGAGTCAGCGCCTTTAACCTCCTGTTTGGCTCAGTTTGCAATTTCTGCGGAAGATGAACAGGAATAGCGAGAACCAATGAGAGGCTAGATGGAGGTGTCTGGAAGGGCAAATTTAACTCTCATTTCCCACCAGGAAGAGGAAATAACCAAAGGCTCAGTGTGCCGTGCCGGAACCAGATTAGGGCCTGAAGCCATCCTGCGGTGTTGCGGCCAGCTCAAAAGAAAGCGAGTTGAAGAAAGGAGCTCAGGGGCACTGTAATTCACAAACCTGCAGAGTTATAAATGACAGCTATCGTCCAAAAATAGACTGAAGTAAGGCTGCCAAGAGGACTTGAAAGCGGGGCAGAATTGCAGGAAACCGATTTCAGGAGGTAGACTGGAATTGCATTGAAAGCATAGGAAAAGAGGCAGAACGTCCACAATGATGCACTTGGCCAAAAAGGGCGTATGCGTTTTTTCCTGAATATATTCAGGAAAAAACGCATACGCCCTTTTTGGCCAACCAAGCAAGCTTGCAAAGGAAATCTGCACTACAATGAAGTCTCACTTCCCCCCGGTCAAAAGGGCCATCTGAAAAAAGTGTATAATCCAGAAAGGCAGGACAGGCCATGGAGAACTGGGAGCCTTGTTATGCTGATGGGCGGGATGTAAATTGCCAACAACCACTCGGGAGAAGTGTATGGTGTTTCCTGAAACATCTAAAAAACAAAGCAACAGAACCTAGGGCACTTCCACTTATGGTCCTATAGCTTAGGGAAATTAAAATCAAAAAGACACAGCCACCCCAAAGTTTGGGACGCCTCTGTTTACAAGAACCTCGTTTACAGTAGAAGTTCAACATCGCAGAAAGTGAAAAATGGATAAAGAAGTTGTGGTATTTACTTACAAAGCAATATCACTCAGCAATGAAATCTATGTCATCAGGCCCGTAGCAGCATAATGAGTGGATTCAGGTACGATGATTCTAACTGAAATAAGTCACACAGAAAAAGAAACATCATAAGGTATCACTAATACACAGAATGTAAACTTGGCTACACAGGAACTGCATTCCAAAACAGAAGAGGGTCTCAAATTTAGAAAAGCAACTTATGCTTGCTTAAGGGTAAAGGTGAGTTGGGGTGCTGCATAAAACCAGAGATTGAAATGAGCACAGATAAAGGTCCTTAAGCCAAATATGGAATAGACAAGAGCTACTCCTTGCTCAACGAAATGGACTCAACACCGCATATTAAACGCTTAAGAATGTACCTGACTAGTAAGTATCGTAAAACCTATGGATTGCTATGTCTCCAAAAGAGAATCAAGCGTGTGTACAGGGGCATAAACGCAGCAGTGATAGGATTGGAGAGGTTCGGTGAGCAAATGAAGACCCTTTGAAGTCATATTGCATGGTACCCATTCCACGGGTTTCAACTACCCAGGTTTAAGGTATTCTTCCTTCAGCTAAAACATGCATGTAGAACCTAGAGTATGATCAACGATGTGATCAGGAGACGTGTTCCAATATGTCTCAGTTTTCGTACCCTGGTACTCGGGTGCAACATTCCAGATGCTTTACTAACACTCTCCCCACTTGGAGAGTCAGCGCCTTTAACCTCCTGTTTGGCCCAGTTTGCAATTTCTGCGGAAGATGAACAGGAATAGCGAGAACCAATGAGAGACTAGCTGGAGGTGTCTGGACGGGCAATTTTAACTCTCATTTCCCACCAGGATGAGGAAATAACCAAAGGCTCAGCGCGCCGTGCTGGAACCAGATTAGGGCCTGAAGCCATCCTGCGGTGTTGCGGCCAGCTCACAAGAAAGCGAGTTGAAGAAAAGAGCTCAGGGTCACTGTAATTCACAAACCTGCAGAGTTATAAATGACAGCTATCGTCCAAAAATAGACTGAAGTAAGGCTGCCAAAAGGACTTGAAAGCGGGGCAGAATTGCAGGAAACCGATTTCAGGAGGTAGATTGGAATTGCATTGAAAGCATAGGAAAAGAGGCAGAACGTCCACAATGATGCACTTGGCCAAAAAGGGCGTATGCGTTTTTTCCTGAATATATTCAGGAAAAAACGCATACGCCCTTTTTGGCCAACCAAGCAAGCTTGCAAAGGAAATCTGCACTACAATGAAGTCTCACTTCCCCCCGGTCAAAAGGGCCATCTGAAAAAAGTGTAAAATCCAGAAAGACAGGACAGGCCATGGAGAACTGGGAGCCTTGTTATGCTGATGGGCGGGATGTAAATTGCCAACAACCACTCGGGAGAAGTGTATGGTGTTTCCTGAAACATCTAAAAAACAAAGCAACAGAGCCTAGGGCACTTCCACTTATGGTCCTATAGCTTAGGGAAATTAAAATCAAAAAGACACAGCCACCCCATAGTTTGGGACGCCTCTGTTTACAAGAACCTCGTTTACAGTACAAGTTCAACATCGCAGAAAGTGAAAAATGGATAAAGAACTTGTGGTATTTACTTACAACGCAGTATCACTCAGCAATGAAATCTATGTCATCAGGCCCGTAGCAGCATAATGAGTGGATTCAGGTACGATGATTCTAACTGAAATAAGTCACACAGAAAAAGAAACATCATAAGATATCACTAATACACGGAATGTAAACTTGGCTACACAGGAACTGCATTCCAAAAAAGAAGAGGGTCTGAAATTTAGAAAACCAACTTATGCTTGCTTAAGGTTAAAGGTGAGTTGGGGTGCTGCATAAAACCAGAGATTGAAATGAGCACAGATAAAGTTCCTTAAGTCAAATATGGAATAGACAAGAGCTACTCCTTGCTCAACGAAATGGACTCAACACCGCATATTAAACGCCTAAGAATGTACCTGACTAGTAAGTATCGTAAAACCTATGGATTGCTATGTCTCCAAAAGAGAATCAAGCATGTGTACAGGGGCATAAACGCAGCAGTGATAGGTTTGGAGAGGTTCGGTCAGCAAATGAAGACCCTTTGAAGTCATATTGCATGGTACCCATTCCACGGGTTTCAACTACCCAGGTTTTAGGTATTCTTCCTTCAGCTAAAACATGCATGTGGAACCCAGAGTATGATCAACCATGTGATCGGGAGACGTGTTCAAATATGTCTCAGTTTTCCTCCCCTGGTACTCGGGTGCAACAATCCAGACGCTTTACTAACACTCTCCCGACTTGGAGAGTCAGTGTCTTTAACCTCCTGTTTGGCCCAGTTTGCAATTTCTGCGGAAGATGAACAGGAATAGCGAGAACCAATGAGAGACTAGCTGGAGGTGTCTGGACGGGCAAATTTAACTCTCATTTCCCACCAGGAAGAGGAATTAACCAAAGGCTCAGCGTGCCGTGCCGGAACCAGATTAGGGCCTGAAGCCATCCTGCGGTGTTGCGGCCAGCTCACAAGAAAGCGAGTTGAAGAAAGGAGCTCAGGGGCACTGTAATTCACAAACCTGCAGAGTTATAAATGACAGCTATCGTCCAAAAATAGACTGAAGTAAGGCTGCCAAGAGGACTTGAAAGCGGGTCAGAATTGCAGGAAACCGATTTCAGGAGGTAGACTGGAATTGCATTGAAAGCATAGGAAAAGAGGCAGAACGTCCACAATGATGCACTTGGCCAAAAAGGGCGTATGCGTTTTTTCCTGAATATATTCAGGAAAAAACGCATACGCCCTTTTTGGCCAACCAAGCAAGCTTGCAAAGGAAATCTGCACTACAATGAAGTCTCACTTCCCCCCGGTCAAAAGGGCCATCTGAAAAAAGTGTAAAATCCAGAAAGGCAGGACAGGCCATGGAGAACTGGGAGCCTTGTTATGCTGATGGGCGGGATGTAAATTGCCAACAACCACTCGGGAGAAGTGTATGGTGTTTCCTGAAACATCTAAAAAACAAAGCAACAGAACCTAGGGCACTTCCACTTATGGTCCTATAGCTTAGGGAAATTAAAATCAAAAAGACACAGCCACCCCAAAGTTTGGAACGGCTCTGTTTACAAGAACCTCGTTTACAGTACAAGTTCAACATCGCAGAAAGTGAAAAATGGATAAAGAAGTTGTGGTATTTACTTACAAAGCAATATCACTCAGCAATGAAATCTGTGTCATCAGGCCCTTAGCAGCACAATGAGTGGATTCAGGTATGATGATTCTAACTGAAATAAGTCACACAGAAAAAGAAACATCATAAGATATCAGTAATACACGGAATGTAAACTTGGCTACACAGGAACTGAATTACAGAACAGAACAGGGTCTCAAATTTAGAAAACCAACTTATTCTTGCTTAAGGGGAAAGGTGAGTTGGGGTGCTGCATAAAACCAGAGATTGAAATGAGCACAGATAAAGTTCCTTAAGCCAAATATGGAATAGACAAGAGCTACTCCTTGCTCAACGAAATGGACTCAACACCCCATATTAAACGCCTAAGAATGTACCTGACTAGTAAGTATCTTAAAACCTATGGATTGCTATGTCTCCGAAAGAGAATCAAGCATGTGTACAGGAGCATAAACGCAGCAGTGATAGGATTGGAGAGGTTCGGTGAGCAAATGAAGACCCTTTGAAGTCATATTGCATGGTACCCATTCCACGGGTTTCAACTACCCACGTTTAAGGTATTCTTCCTTCAGCTAAAACATGCATGTGGAACCTAGAGTATGATCAACCATGTGATCGGGAGACGTGTTCAAATATGTCTCAGTTTTCCTCCCCTGGTACTCGGGTGCAACATTCCAGACGCTTTACTAACACTCTCCCCACTTGGAGAGTCAGTCCGTTTAACCTCCTGTTTGGCCCAGTTTGCAATTTCTGCGGAAGATGAACAGGAATAGCGAGAACCAATGAGAGGCTAGCTGGAGGTGTCTGGACGGGCAAATTTAACTCTCATTTCCCACCAGGAAGAGGAATTAACCAAAGGCTCAGCATGCCGGGCCGGAACCAGATTAGGGCCTGAAGCCATCCTGCGGTGTTGCGGCCAGGTCACAAGAAAGCGAGTTGAAGAAAGGAGCTCAGGGGCACTGTAATTCACAAACCTGCAGAGTTATAAATGACAGCTATCGTCCAAAAATAGACTGAAGTAAGGCTGCCAAGAGGACTTGAATGCGGGTCAGAATTGCAGGAAACCGATTTCAGGAGGTAGACTGGAATTGCATTGAAAGCATAGGAAAAGAGGCAGAACGTCCACAACGATGCACTTGGCCAAAAAGGGCGTATGCGTTTTTTCCTGAATATATTCAGGAAAAAACGCATACGCCCTTTTTGGCCAACCAAGCAAGCTTGCAAAGGAAATGTGCACTACAATGAAGTCTCACTTCCCCCCGGTCAAAAGGGCCATCTGAAAAAAGTGTAAAATCCAGAAAGGCAGGACAGGCCATGGAGAACTGGGAGCCTTGTTATGCTGATGGGCGGGATGTAAATTGCCAACAACCACTCGGGAGAAGTGTATGGTGTTTCCTGAAACATCTAAAAAACAAAGCAACAGAACCTAGGGCACTTCCACTTATGGTCCTATAGCTTAGGGAAATTAAAATCAAAAAGACACAGCCACCCCAAAGTTTGGAACGGCTCTGTTTACAAGAACCTCGTTTACAGTACAAGTTCAACATCGCAGAAAGTGAAAAATGGATAAAGAAGTTGTGGTATTTACTTACAAAGCAATATCACTCAGCAATGAAATCTGTGTCATCAGGCCCTTAGCAGCACAATGAGTGGATTCAGGTATGATGATTCTAACTGAAATAAGTCACACAGAAAAAGAAACATCATAAGATATCAGTAATACACGGAATGTAAACTTGGCTACACAGGAACTGAATTACAGAACAGAACAGGGTCTCAAATTTAGAAAACCAACTTATGCTTGCTTAAGGGGAAAGGTGAGTTGGGGTGCTGCATAAAACCAGAGATTGAAATGAGCACAGATAAAGTTCCTTAAGCCAAATATGGAATAGACAAGAGCTACTCCTTGCTCAACGAAATGGACTCAACACCGCATATTAAATGCGTAAGAATGTACCTGACTAGTAAGTATCTTAAAACCTATGGATTGCTATGTCTCTGAAAGAGAATCAAGCATGTGTACAGGGGCATAAACGCAGCAGTGATAGGATTGGAGAGGTTCGGTGAGCAAATGAAGACCCTTTGAAATCATATTGCATGGTACCCATTCCACGGGTTTCAAATACCCAGGTTTTAGGTATTCTTCCTTCAGCTAAAACATGCATGTGGAACCCAGAGTATGATCAACCATGTGATCGGGAGACGTGTTCAAATATGTCTCAGTTTTCGTACCCTGGTACTCGGGTGCAACATTCCAGATGCTTTACTAACACTCTCCCGACTTGGAGAGTCAGTGTCTTTAACCTCCTGTTTGGCCCAGTTTGCAATTTCTGCGGAAGATGAACAGGAATAGCGAGAACCAATGAGAGACTAGCTGGAGGTGTCTGGACGGGCAAATTTAACTCTCATTTCCCACCAGGAAGAGGAAATAACCAAAGGCTCAGCGTGCCGTGCCAGAACCAGATTAGGGCCTGAAGCCATCCTGCGCTGTTGCGGCCAGCTCACAAGAAAGCGAGTTGAAGAAAGGAGCTCAGGGGCACTGTAATTCACAAACCTGCAGAGTTATAAATGACAGCTATCGTCCAAAAATAGACTGAAGTAAGGCTGCCAAGAGGACTTGAAAGCGGGGCAGAATTGCAGGAAACCGATTTCAGGAGGTAGACTGGAATTGCATTGAAAGCATAGGAAAAGAGGCAGAACGTCCACAATGATGCACTTGGCCAAAAAGGGCGTATGCGTTTTTTCCTGAATATATTCAGGAAAAAACGCATAGGCCCTTTTTGGCCAACCAAGCAAGCTTGCAAAGGAAATCTGCACTACAATGAAGTCTCACTTCCCCCCGGTCAAAAGGGCCATCTGAAAAAAGTGTAAAATCCAGAAAGGCAGGACAGGCCATGGAGAACTGGGAGCCTTGTTATGCTGATGGGCGGGATGTAAATTGCCAACAACCACTCGGGAGAAGTGTATGGTGTTTCCTGAAACATCTAAAAAACAAAGCAACAGAGCCTAGGGCACTGCCACTTATGGTCCTATAGCTTAGGGAAATTAAAATAAAAAAGACACAGCCACCCCAAAGTTTGGGACGCCTCCGTTTACAAGAACCTCGTTTACCGTACAAGTTCAATATCACAGAAAGTGAAAAATGGATAAAGAACTTGTGGTACTTACGTACAATGCAGTATCACTCAGCAATGAAGTCTATGTCATCAGGCCCGTAGCAGCATAATGAGTGGATTCAGGTACGATGATTCTAACTGAAATAAGTCACACAGAAAAAGAAACATCATAAGATATCACTAATACACAGAATGTAAACTTGGCTACACAGGAACTGAATTCCAAAACAGAACAGGGTCTCAAATTTAGAAAACCAACTTATGCTTGCTTAAGGGGAAAGGTGAGTTGGGGTGCTGCATAAAACCAGAGATTGAAATGAGCACAGATAAAGTTCTTTAAGCCAAATATGGAATAGACAAGAGCTACTCCTTGCTCAACGAAATGGACTCAACACCCCATATTAAACGCCTAAGAATGTACCTGACTAGTAAGTATCTTAAAACCTATGGATTGCTATGTCTCCAAAAGAGAATCAAGCGTGTGTACAGGGGCATAAACGCAGCAGTGATAGGATTGGAGAGGTTCGGTGAGCAAATGAAGACCCTTTGAAGTCATATTGCATGGGACCCATTCCATGGGTCTCAACTCTCCAGGTTTAAGGTATTCTTCCTTCAGCTAAAACATGCATGTGGAACCCAAGTATGATCAACCATGTGAACGGGAGATGTGTTCAAATATGTCTCAGTTTTCCTCCCCTGGTACTCGGGTGCAACATTCCAGACGCTTTATTAACACTCTCCCCACTTGGAGAGTCAGCGCCTTTAACCTCCTGTTTGGCTCAGTTTGCAATTTCTGCGGAAGATGAACAGGAATAGCGAGAACCAATGAGAGGCTAGCTGGAGGTGTCTGGACGGGCAAATTTAACTCTCATTTCCCACCAGGAAGAGGAAATAACCAAAGGCTCAGTGTGCCGTGCCGGAACCAGATTAGGGCCTGAAGCCATCCTGCGGTGTTGCTGCCAGCTCAAAAGAAACCGAGTTGAAGAAAGGAGCTCAGGGGCACTGTAATTCACAAACCTGCAGAGTCATAAATGACAGCTATCGTCCAAAAATAGACTGAAGTAAGGCTGCCAAGAGGACTTGAAAGTGGGGCAGAATTGCAGGAAACCGATTTCAGGAGGTAGACTGGAATTGCATTGAAAGCATAGGAAAAGAGGCAGAACGTCCACAATGATGCACTTGGCCAAAAAGGGCGTATGCGTTTTTTCCTGAATATATTCAGGAAAAAACGCATACGCCCTTTTTGGCCAACCAAGCAAGCTTGCAAAGGAAATCTGCACTACAATGAAGTCTCACTTCCCCCCGGTCAAAAGGGCCATCTGAAAAAAGTGTAAAATCCAGAAAGGCAGGACAGGCCATGGAGAACTGGGAGCCTTGTTATGCTGATGGGCGGGATGTAAATTGCCAACAACCACTCGGGAGAAGTGTATGGTGTTTCCTGAAACATCTAAAAAACAAAGCAACAGAGCCTAGGGCACTTCCACTTATGGTCCTATAGCTTAGGGAATTTAAAATCAAAAAGACACAGCCACCCCAAATTTTCGAACGGCTCTGTTTACAAGAACCTCGTTTTCAGTACAAGTTCAACATCGCAGAAAGTGAAAAATGGATAAAGAAGTTGTGGTATTTACTTACAAAGCAATATCACTCAGTAATGAAATCTGTGTCATCAGGCCCTTAGCAGCACAATGAGTGGATTCAGGTATGATGATTCTAACTGAAATAAGTCACACAGAAAAAGAAACACCATAAGATATCAGTAATACATGGAATGTAAACTTGGCTACACAGGAACTGAATTACAGAACAGAACAGTGTCTCAAATTTAGAAAAACAACTTATGCTTGCTTAAGGGTAAAGGTGAGTTGGGGTGCTGCATAAAACCAGAGATTGAAATGAGCACAGATAAAGTTCCTTAAGCCAAATATGGAATAGACAAGAGCTACTCCTTGCTCAACGAAATGGACTCAACACCGCATATTAAATGCCTAAGAATGTACCTGATTTGTAAGTATCTTAAAACCTATGGATTGCTATGTCTCCAAAAGAGAATCAAGCATGTGTACAGGGGCATAAATGCAGCAGTGGTAGGATTGGAGAGGTTCGGTGAGCAAATGAAGACCCTTTGAAGTCATATTGCATGGTACCCATTCCACGGGTTTCAACTACCCAGGTTTAAGGTATTCTTCCTTCAGCTAAAACATGCATGTGGAACCTAGAGTATGATCAACCATGTGATCGGGAGACGTGTTCAAATATGTCTCAGTTTTCGTACCCTGGTACTCGGGTGCAACATTCCAGACGCTTTACTAACACTCTCCCCACTTGGAGAGTCAGTCCCTTTAACCTCCTGTTTGGCCCAGTTTGCAATTTCTGCGGAAGATGAACAGGAATAGCGAGAACCAATGGAGACTAGCTGGAGGTGTCTGGACAGGCAAATTTAACTCTCATTTCCTACCAGGAAGAGGAATTAACCAAAGGCTCAGCGTGCCATGCCAGAACCAGATTACGGCCTGAAGCCATCCTGCGGTGTTGCGGCCAGCTCAAAAGAAGGCGAGTTGAAGAAACGAGCTCAGGGGCACTGTAATTCACAAACCTGCAGAGTCATAAATGACAGCTATCGTCCAAAAATAGACTGAAGTAAGGCTGCCAAGAGGACTTGAAAGCGGGGCAGAATTGCAGGAAACCGATTTCAGGAGGTAGACTGGAATTGCATTGAAAGCATAGGAAAAGAGGCAGAACGTCCACAATGATGCACTTGGCCAAAAAGGGCCTATGCGTTTTTTCCTGAATATATTCAGGAAAAAACGCATAGGCCCTTTTTGGCCAACCAAGCAAGCTTGCAAAGGAAATCTGCACTACAATGAAGTCTCACTTCCCCCCGGTCAAAAGGGCCATCTGAAAAAAGTGTAAAATCCAGAAAGGCAGGACAGGCCATGGAGAACTGGGAGCCTTGTTATGCTGATGGGCGGGATGTAAATTGCCAACAACCACTCGGGAGAAGTGTATGGTGTTTCCTGAAACATCTAAAAAACAAAGCAACAGAACCTAGGGCACTTCCACTTATGGTCCTATAGCTTAGGGAAATTAAAATCAAAAAGACACAGCCACCCCAAAGTTTGGGACGCCTCTGTTTACAAGAACCTCATTTACAGTACAAGTTCAACATCGCAGAAAGTGAAAAATGGATAAAGAACTTGTGATATTTACTTACAATGCAGTATCACTCAGCAATGAAATCTGTGTCATCAGGCCCTTAGCAGCACAATGAGTGGATTCAGGTATGATGATTCTAACTGAAATAAGTCACACAGAAAAAGAAACATCATAAGATATCAGTAATACACGGAATGTAAACTTGGCTACACAGGAACTGAATTACAGAACAGAACAGGGTCTCAAATTTAGAAAACCAACTTATGCTTGCTTAAGGGGAAAGGTGAGTTGGGGTGCTGCATAAAACCAGAGATTGAAATGAGCACAGATAAAGTTCCTTAAGCCAAATATGGAATAGACAAGAGCTACTCCTTGCTCAACGAAATGGACTCAACACCGCATATTAAACGTCTAAGAATGTACCTGACTTGTAAGTATCTTAAAACCTATGGATTGCTATGTCTCCAAAAGAGAATCAAGCATGTGTACAGGGGCATAAACACAGCAGTGATAGGATTGGAGAGGTTCGGTGAGCAAATGAAGACCCTTTGAAGTCATATTGCATGGTACCCATTCCACGGGTTTCAACTACCCAGGTTTAAGGTATTCTTCCTTCAGCTAAAACATGCATGTGGAACCTAGAGTATGATCAACCATGTGATCGGGAGACGTGTTCAAATATGTCTCAGTTTTCGTACCCTGGTACTCGGGTGCAACATTCCAGACGCTTTACTAACACTCTCCCGACTTGGAGAGTCAGTCCCTTTAACCTCCTGTTTGGTCCAGTTTGCAATTTCTGCGGAAGATGAACAGGAATAGCGAGAACCAATGGAGACTAGCTGGAGGTGTCTGGACGGGCAAATTTAACTCTCATTTCCTACCAGGAAGAGGAATTAACCAAAGGCTCAGCGTGCCATGCCAGAACCAGATTAGGGCCTGAAGCCATCCTGCGGTGTTGCGCCCAGCTCAAAAGAAGGCGAGTTAAGAAAGGAGCTCAGGGGCACTGTAATTCACAAACCTGCAGAGTTATAAATGACAGCTATCGTCCAAAAATAGACTGAAGTAAGGCTGCCAAGAGGACTTGAAAGCGGGGCAGAATTGCAGGAAACCGATTTGAGGAGGTAGACTGGAATTGCATTGAAAGCATAGGAAAAGAGGCAGAACGTCCACAATGATGCACTTGGCCAAAAAGGGCGTATGCGTTTTTTCCTGAATATATTCAGGAAAAAACGCATACGCCCTTTTTGGCCAACCAAGCAAGCTTGCAAAGGAAATCTGCACTACAATGAAGTCTCACTTCCCCCTGGTCAAAAGGGCCATCTGAAAAAAGTGTAAAATCCAGAAAGGCAGGACAGGCCATGGAGAACTGGGAGCCTTGTTATGCTGATGGGCGGGATGTAAATTGCCAACAACCACTCGGGAGAAGTGTATGGTGTTTCCTGAAACATCTAAAAAACAAAGCAACAGAACCTAGGGCACTTCCACTTATGGTCCTATAGCTTAGGGAAATTAAAATCAAAAAGACACAGCCACCCCAAAGTTTGGGACGCCTCTGTTTACAAGAACCTCGTTTACATTACAAGTTCAACATCGCAGAAAGTGAAAAATGGATAAAGAACTTGTGGTATTTACTTACAATGCAGTATCACTCAGCAATGAAATCTGTGTCATCAGGCCCTTAGCAGCACAATGAGTGGATTCAGGTATGATGATTCTAACTGAAATAAGTCACACAGAAAAAGAAACATCATAAGATATCAGTAATACACGGAATGTAAACTTGGCTACACAGGAACTGAATTACAGAACAGAACAGGGTCTCAAATTTAGAAAACCAACTTATGCTTGCTTAAGGGTAAAGGTGACTTGGGGTGCTGCATAAAACCAGAGATTGAAATGAGCACAGATAAAGTTCCTTAAGCCAAATATGGAATAGACAAGAGCTACTCCTTGCTCAACGAAATGGACTCAACACCGCATATTAAACGCCTAAGAATGTACCTGACTAGTAAGTATCTTAAAACCTATGGATTGCTATGTCTCCGAAAGAGAATCAAGCATGTGTACAGGGGCATAAACGCAGCAGTGATAGGATTGGAGAGGTTCGGTGAGCAAATGAAGACCCTTTGAAGTCATATTGCATGGTACCCATTCCACGGGTTTCAACTACCCAGGTTTTAGGTATTCTTCCTTCAGCTAAAACATGCATGTGGAACCCAGAGTATGATCAACCATGTGATCGGGAAACGTGTTCAAATATGTCTCAGTTTTCGTACCCTGGTACTCGGGTGCAACATTCCAGACGCTTTACTAACACTCTCCCGACTTGGAGGGTCAGTGTCTTTAACCTCCTGATTGGCCCAGTTTGCAATTTCTGCGGAAGATGAACAGGAATAGCGAGAACCAATGAGAGACTAGCTGGAGGTGTCTGGACGGGCAAATTTAACTCTCATTTCCCACCAGGAAGAGGAATTAACCAAAGGCTCAGCGTGCCGTGCCGGAACCAGATTAGGGCCTGAAGCCATCCTGCGGTGTTGCGGCCAGCTCACAAGAAAGCGAGTTGAAGAAAGGAGCTCAGGGGCACTGTAATTCACAAACCTGCAGAGTTATAAATGACAGCTATCGTCCAAAAATAGACTGAAGTAAGGCTGCCAAGAGGACTTGAAAGCGGGGCAGAATTGCAGGAAACCGATTTCAGGAGGTAGACTGGAATTGCATTGAAAGCATAGGAAAAGAGGCAGAACGTCCACAATGATGCACTTGGCCAAAAAGGGCGTATGCGTTTTTTCCTGAATATATTCAGGAAAAAACGCATACGCCCTTTTTGGCCAACCAAGCAAGCTTGCAAAGGAAATCTGCACTACAATGAAGTCTCACTTCCCCCCGGTCAAAAGGGCCATCTGAAAAAAGTGTAAAATCCAGAAAGGCAGGACAGGCCATGGAGAACTGGGAGCCTTGTTATGCTGATGGGCGGGATGTAAATTGCCAACAGACACTCCGGAGAAGTGTATGGTGTTTCCTGAAACATCTAAAAAACAAAGCAACAGAGCCTAGGGCACTGCCACTTATGGTCCTATAGCTTAGGGAAATTAAAATAAAAAAGACACAGCCACCCCAAAGTTTGGGACGCCTCTGTTTACAAGAACCTCGTTTACCGTACAAGTTCAATATCACAGAAAGTGAAAAATGGATAAAGAACTTGTGGTACTTACGTACAATGCAGTATCACTCAGCAATGAAATCTATGTCATCAGGCCCATAGCAGCATAATGAGTGGATTCAGGTATGATGATTCTAACTGAAATAAGTCACACAGAAAAAGAAACATCATAAGATATCACTAATACACAGAATGTAAACTTGGCTACACAGGAACTGAATTCCAAAACAGAACAGGGTCTCAAATTTAGAAAAGCAACTTATGCTTGCTTAAGGGTAAAGGTGAGTTGGGGTGCTGCATAAAACCAGAGATTGAAATGAGCACAGATAAAGTTCCTTAAGCCAAATATGGAATAGACAAGAGCTACTCCTTGCTCAACGAAATGGACTCAACACCCAATATTAAACGCCTAAGAATGTACCTGACTAGTAAGTATCTTAAAACCTATGGATTGCTATGTCTCCAAAAGAGAATCAAGCGTGTGTACAGGGGCATAAACGCAGCAGTGATAGGATTGGAGAGGTTCGGTGAGCAAATGAAGACCCTTTGAAGTCATATTGCATGGGACCCATTCCATGGGTCTCAACTCTCCAGGTTTAAGGTATTCTTCCTTCAGCTAAAACATGCATGTGGAACCCAAGTATGATCAACCATGTGAACGGGAGATGTGTTCAAATATGTCTCAGTTTTCCTCCCCTGGTACTCGGGTGCAACATTCCAGACGCTTTATTAACACTCTCCCCACTTGGAGAGTCAGCGCCTTTAACCTCCTGTTTGGCTCAGTTTGCAATTTCTGCGGAAGATGAACAGGAATAGCGAGAACCAATGAGAGGCTAGCTGGAGGTGTCTGGACGGGCAAATTTAACTCTCATTTCCCACCAGGAAGAGGAAATAACCAAAGGCTCAGTGTGCCGTGCCGGAACCAGATTAGGGCCTGAAGCCATCCTGCAGTGTTGCTGCCAGCTCAAAAGAAAGCGAGTTGAAGAAAGGAGCTCAGGGGCACTGTAATTCACAAACCTGCAGAGTCATAAATGACAGCTATCGTCCAAAAATAGACTGAAGTAAGGCTGCCAAGAGGACTTGAAAGTGGGGCAGAATTGCAGGAAACCGATTTCAGGAGGTAGACTGGAATTGCATTGAAAGCATAGGAAAAGAGGCAGAACGTCCACAATGATGCACTTGGCCAAAAAGGGCGTATGCGTTTTTTCCTGAATATATTCAGGAAAAAACGCATACGCCCTTTTTGGCCAACCAAGCAAGCTTGCAAAGGAAATCTGCACTACAATGAAGTCTCACTTCCCCCCGGTCAAAAGGGCCATCTGAAAAAAGTGTAAAATCCAGAAAGGCAGGACAGGCCATGGAGAACTGGGAGCCTTGTTATGCTGATGGGCGGGATGTAAATTGCCAACAACCACTCGGGAGAAGTGTATGGTGTTTCCTGAAACATCTAAAAAACAAAGCAACAGAGCCTAGGGCACTTCCACTTATGGTCCTATAGCTTAGGGAATTTAAAATCAAAAAGACACAGCCACCCCAAATTTTCGAACGGCTCTGTTTACAAAAACCTCGTTTACAGTACAAGTTCAACATCGCAGAAAGTGAAAAATGGATAAAGAAGTTGTGGTATTTACTTACAAAGCAATATCACTCAGTAATGAAATCTGTGTCATCAGGCCCTTAGCAGCACAATGAGTGGATTCAGGTATGATGATTCTAACTGAAATAAGTCACACAGAAAAAGAAACACCATAAGATATCAGTAATACACGGAATGTAAACTTGGCTACACAGGAACTGAATTACAGAACAGAACAGGGTCTCAAATTTAGAAAAACAACTTATGCTTGCTTAAGGGTAAAGGTGAGTTGGGGTGCTGCATAAAACCAGAGATTGAAATGAGCACAGATAAAGTTCCTTAAGCCAAATATGGAATAGACAAGAGCTACTCCTTGCTCAACGAAATGGACTCAACACCGCATATTAAATGCCTAAGAATGTACCTGATTTGTAAGTATCTTAAAACCTATGGATTGCTATGTCTCCAAAAGAGAATCAAGCATGTGTACAGGGGCATAAATGCAGCAGTGGTAGGATTGGAGAGGTTCGGTGAGCAAATGAAGACCCTTTGAAGTCATATTGCATGGTACCCATTCCACGGGTTTCAACTACCCAGGTTTAAGGTATTCTTCCTTCAGCTAAAACATGCATGTGGAACCTAGAGTATGATCAACCATGTGATCGGGAGACGTGTTCAAATATGTCTCAGTTTTCGTACCCTGGTACTCGGGTGCAACATTCCAGACGCTTTACTAACACTCTCCCGACTTGGAGAGTCAGTCCCTTTAACCTCCTGTTTGGCCCAGTTTGCAATTTCTGCGGAAGATGAACAGGAATAGCGAGAACCAATGGAGACTAGCTGGAGGTGTCTGGACAGGCAAATTTAACTCTCATTTCCTACCAGGAAGAGGAATTAACCAAAGGCTCAGCGTGCCATGCCAGAACCAGATTAGGGCCTGAAGCCATCCTGCGGTGTTGCGGCCAGCTCAAAAGAAGGCGAGTTGAAGAAACGAGCTCAGGGGCACTGTAATTCACAAACCTGCAGAGTCATAAATGACAGCTATCGTCCAAAAATAGACTGAAGTAAGGCTGCCAAGAGGACTTGAAAGCGGGGCAGAATTGCAGGAAACCGATTTCAGGAGGTAGACTGGAATTGCATTGAAAGCATAGGAAAAGAGGCAGAACGTCCACAATGATGCACTTGGCCAAAAAGGGCGTATGCGTTTTTTCCTGAATATATTCAGGAAAAAACGCATACGCCCTTTTTGGCGAACCAAGCAAGCTTGCAAAGGAAATCTGCACTACAATGAAGTCTCACTTCCCCCCGGTCAAAAGGGCCATCTGAAAAAAGTGTAAAATCCAGAAAGGCAGGACAGGCCATGGAGAACTGGGAGCCTTGTTATGCTGATGGGCGGGATGTAAATTGCCAACAACCACTCGGGAGAAGTGTATGGTGTTTCCTGAAACATCTAAAAAACAAAGCAACAGAACCTAGGGCACTTCCACTTATGGTCCTATAGCTTAGGGAAATTAAAATCAAAAAGACACAGCCACCCCAAAGTTTGGGACGCCTCTGTTTACAAGAACCTCGTTTACATTACAAGTTCAACATCGCAGAAAGTGAAAAATGGATAAAGAACTTGTGGTATTTACTTACAATGCAGTATCACTCAGCAATGAAATCTGTGTCATCAGGCCCTTAGCAGCACAATGAGTGGATTCAGGTATGATGATTCTAACTGAAATAAGTCACACAGAAAAAGAAACATCATAAGATATCAGTAATACACGGAATGTAAACTTGGCTACACAGGAACTGAATTACAGAACAGAACAGGGTCTCAAATTTAGAAAACCAACTTATGCTTGCTTAAGGGTAAAGGTGAGTTGGGGTGCTGCATAAAACCAGAGATTGAAATGAGCACAGATAAAGTTCCTTAAGCCAAATATGGAATAGACAAGAGCTACTCCTTGCTCAACGAAATGGACTCAACACCGCATATTAAACGCCTAAGAATGTACCTGACTAGTAAGTATCTTAAAACCTATGGATTGCTATGTCTCCGAAAGAGAATCAAGCATGTGTACAGGGGCATAAACGCAGCAGTGATAGGATTGGAGAGGTTCGGTGAGCAAATGAAGACCCTTTGAAGTCATATTGCATGGTACCCATTCCACGGGTTTCAACTACCCAGGTTTTAGGTATTCTTCCTTCAGCTAAAACATGCATGTGGAACCCAGAGTATGATCAACCATGTGATCGGGAAACGTGTTCAAATATGTCTCAGTTTTCGTACCCTGGTACTCGGGTGCAACATTCCAGACGCTTTACTAACACTCTCCCGACTTGGAGGGTCAGTGTCTTTAACCTCCTGATTGGCCCAGTTTGCAATTTCTGCGGAAGATGAACAGGAATAGCGAGAACCAATGAGAGACTAGCTGGAGGTGTCTGGACGGGCAAATTTAACTCTCATTTCCCACCAGGAAGAGGAATTAACCAAAGGCTCAGCGTGCCGTGCCGGAACCAGATTAGGGCCTGAAGCCATCCTGCGGTGTTGCGGCCAGCTCACAAGAAAGCGAGTTGAAGAAAGGAGCTCAGGGGCACTGTAATTCACAAACCTGCAGAGTTATAAATGACAGCTATCGTCCAAAAATAGACTGAAGTAAGGCTGCCAAGAGGACTTGAAAGCGGGGCAGAATTGCAGGAAACCGATTTCAGGAGGTAGACTGGAATTGCATTGAAAGCATAGGAAAAGAGGCAGAACGTCCACAATGATGCACTTGGCCAAAAAGGGCGTATGCGTTTTTTCCTGAATATATTCAGGAAAAAACGCATACGCCCTTTTTGGCCAACCAAGCAAGCTTGCAAAGGAAATCTGCACTACAATGAAGTCTCACTTCCCCCCGGTCAAAAGGGCCATCTGAAAAAAGTGTAAAATCCAGAAAGGCAGGACAGGCCATGGAGAACTGGGAGCCTTGTTATGCTGATGGGCGGGATGTAAATTGCCAACAGACACTCCGGAGAAGTGTATGGTGTTTCCTGAAACATCTAAAAAACAAAGCAACAGAGCCTAGGGCACTGCCACTTATGGTCCTATAGCTTAGGGAAATTAAAATAAAAAAGACACAGCCACCCCAAAGTTTGGGACGCCTCTGTTTACAAGAACCTCGTTTACCGTACAAGTTCAATATCACAGAAAGTGAAAAATGGATAAAGAACTTGTTGTACTTACGTACAATGCAGTATCACTCAGCAATGAAATCTATGTCATCAGGCCCATAGCAGCATAATGAGTGGATTCAGGTATGATGATTCTAACTGAAATAAGTCACACAGAAAAAGAAACATCATAAGATATCACTAATACACAGAATGTAAACTTGGCTACACAGGAACTGAATTCCAAAACAGAACAGGGTCTCAAATTTAGAAAAGCAACTTATGCTTGCTTAAGGGTAAAGGTGAGTTGGGGTGCTGCATAAAACCAGAGATTGAAATGAGCACAGATAAAGTTCCTTAAGCCAAATATGGAATAGACAAGAGCTACTCCTTGCTCAACGAAATGGACTCAACACCCAATATTAAACGCCTAAGAATGTACCTGACTAGTAAGTATCTTAAAACCTATGGATTGCTATGTCTCCAAAAGAGAATCAAGCGTGTGTACAGGGGCATAAACGCAGCAGTGATAGGATTGGAGAGGTTCGGTGAGCAAATGAAGACCCTTTGAAGTCATATTGCATGGGACCCATTCCATGGGTCTCAACTCTCCAGGTTTAAGGTATTCTTCCTTCAGCTAAAACATGCATGTGGAACCCAAGTATGATCAACCATGTGAACGGGAGATGTGTTCAAATATGTCTCAGTTTTCCTCCCCTGGTACTCGGGTGCAACATTCCAGACGCTTTATTAACACTCTCCCCACTTGGAGAGTCAGCGCCTTTAACCTCCTGTTTGGCTCAGTTTGCAATTTCTGCGGAAGATGAACAGGAATAGCGAGAACCAATGAGAGGCTAGCTGGAGGTGTCTGGACGGGCAAATTTAACTCTCATTTCCCACCAGGAAGAGGAAATAACCAAAGG
Source organism: Stenella coeruleoalba (assembly GCF_951394435.1). Classification (NCBI taxonomy): domain Eukaryota; kingdom Metazoa; phylum Chordata; class Mammalia; order Artiodactyla; family Delphinidae; genus Stenella; species Stenella coeruleoalba. The sequence goes on from NW_027646074.1 coordinate 30,258, forward strand.
CTCAGTGTGCCGTGCCGGAACCAGATTAGGGCCTGAAGCCATCCTGCAGTGTTGCTGCCAGCTCAAAAGAAAGCGAGTTGAAGAAAGGAGCTCAGGGGCACTGTAATTCACAAACCTGCAGAGTCATAAATGACAGCTATCGTCCAAAAATAGACTGAAGTAAGGCTGCCAAGAGGACTTGAAAGTGGGGCAGAATTGCAGGAAACCGATTTCAGGAGGTAGACTGGAATTGCATTGAAAGCATAGGAAAAGAGGCAGAACGTCCACAATGATGCACTTGGCCAAAAAGGGCGTATGCGTTTTTTCCTGAATATATTCAGGAAAAAACGCATACGCCCTTTTTGGCCAACCAAGCAAGCTTGCAAAGGAAATCTGCACTACAATGAAGTCTCACTTCCCCCCGGTCAAAAGGGCCATCTGAAAAAAGTGTAAAATCCAGAAAGGCAGGACAGGCCATGGAGAACTGGGAGCCTTGTTATGCTGATGGGCGGGATGTAAATTGCCAACAACCACTCGGGAGAAGTGTATGGTGTTTCCTGAAACATCTAAAAAACAAAGCAACAGAGCCTAGGGCACTTCCACTTATGGTCCTATAGCTTAGGGAATTTAAAATCAAAAAGACACAGCCACCCCAAATTTTCGAACGGCTCTGTTTACAAAAACCTCGTTTACAGTACAAGTTCAACATCGCAGAAAGTGAAAAATGGATAAAGAAGTTGTGGTATTTACTTACAAAGCAATATCACTCAGTAATGAAATCTGTGTCATCAGGCCCTTAGCAGCACAATGAGTGGATTCAGGTATGATGATTCTAACTGAAATAAGTCACACAGAAAAAGAAACACCATAAGATATCAGTAATACACGGAATGTAAACTTGGCTACACAGGAACTGAATTACAGAACAGAACAGGGTCTCAAATTTAGAAAAACAACTTATGCTTGCTTAAGGGTAAAGGTGAGTTGGGGTGCTGCATAAAACCAGAGATTGAAATGAGCACAGATAAAGTTCCTTAAGCCAAATATGGAATAGACAAGAGCTACTCCTTGCTCAACGAAATGGACTCAACACCGCATATTAAATGCCTAAGAATGTACCTGATTTGTAAGTATCTTAAAACCTATGGATTGCTATGTCTCCAAAAGAGAATCAAGCATGTGTACAGGGGCATAAATGCAGCAGTGGTAGGATTGGAGAGGTTCGGTGAGCAAATGAAGACCCTTTGAAGTCATATTGCATGGTACCCATTCCACGGGTTTCAACTACCCAGGTTTAAGGTATTCTTCCTTCAGCTAAAACATGCATGTGGAACCTAGAGTATGATCAACCATGTGATCGGGAGACGTGTTCAAATATGTCTCAGTTTTCGTACCCTGGTACTCGGGTGCAACATTCCAGACGCTTTACTAACACTCTCCCGACTTGGAGAGTCAGTCCCTTTAACCTCCTGTTTGGCCCAGTTTGCAATTTCTGCGGAAGATGAACAGGAATAGCGAGAACCAATGGAGACTAGCTGGAGGTGTCTGGACAGGCAAATTTAACTCTCATTTCCTACCAGGAAGAGGAATTAACCAAAGGCTCAGCGTGCCATGCCAGAACCAGATTAGGGCCTGAAGCCATCCTGCGGTGTTGCGGCCAGCTCAAAAGAAGGCGAGTTGAAGAAACGAGCTCAGGGGCACTGTAATTCACAAACCTGCAGAGTCATAAATGACAGCTATCGTCCAAAAATAGACTGAAGTAAGGCTGCCAAGAGGACTTGAAAGCGGGGCAGAATTGCAGGAAACCGATTTCAGGAGGTAGACTGGAATTGCATTGAAAGCATAGGAAAAGAGGCAGAACGTCCACAATGATGCACTTGGCCAAAAAGGGCGTATGCGTTTTTTCCTGAATATATTCAGGAAAAAACGCATAGGCCCTTTTTGGCGAACCAAGCAAGCTTGCAAAGGAAATCTGCACTACAATGAAGTCTCACTTCCCCCCGGTCAAAAGGGCCATCTGAAAAAAGTGTAAAATCCAGAAAGGCAGGACAGGCCATGGAGAACTGGGAGCCTTGTTATGCTGATGGGCGGGATGTAAATTGCCAACAACCACTCGGGAGAAGTGTATGGTGTTTCCTGAAACATCTAAAAAACAAAGCAACAGAACCTAGGGCACTTCCACTTATGGTCCTATAGCTTAGGGAAATTAAAATCAAAAAGACACAGCCACCCCAAAGTTTGGGACGCCTCTGTTTACAAGAACCTCATTTACAGTACAAGTTCAACATCGCAGAAAGTGAAAAATGGATAAAGAACTTGTGATATTTACTTACAATGCAGTATCACTCAGCAATGAAATCTGTGTCATCAGGCCCTTAGCAGCACAATGAGTGGATTCAGGTATGATGATTCTAACTGAAATAAGTCACACAGAAAAAGAAACATCATAAGATATCAGTAATACACGGAATGTAAACTTGGCTACACAGTAACTGAATTACAGAACAGAACAGGGTCTCAAATTTAGAAAACCAACTTATGCTTGCTTAAGGGGAAAGGTGAGTTGGGGTGCTGCATAAAACCAGAGATTGAAATGAGCACAGATAAAGTTCCTTAAGCCAAATATGGAATAGACAAGAGCTACTCCTTGCTCAACGAAATGGACTCAACACCGCATATTAAACGCCTAAGAATGTACCTGACTTGTAAGTATCTTAAAACCTATGGATTGCTATGTCTCCAAAAGAGAATCAAGCATGTGTACAGGGGCATAAACACAGCAGTGATAGGATTGGAGAGGTTTGGTGAGCAAATGAAGACCCTTTGAAGTCATATTGCATGGTACCCATTCCACGGGTTTCAACTACCCAGGTTTAAGGTATTCTTCCTTCAGCTAAATCATGCATGTGGAACCTAGAGTATGATCAACCATGTGATCGGGAGACGTGTTCAAATATGTCTCAGTTTTCGTACCCTGGTACTCGGGTGCAACATTCCAGACGCTTTACTAACACTCTCCCCACTTGGAGAGTCAGTCCCTTTAACCTCCTGTTTGGTCCAGTTTGCAATTTCTGCGGAAGATGAACAGGAATAGCGAGAACCAATGGAGACTAGCTGGAGGTGTCTGGACGGGCAAATTTAACTCTCATTTCCTACCAGGAAGAGGAATTAACCAAAGGCTCAGCGTGCCATGCCAGAACCAGATTAGGGCCTGAAGCCATCCTGCGGTGTTGCGCCCAGCTCAAAAGAAGGCGAGTTAAGAAAGGAGCTCAGGGGCACTGTAATTCACAAACCTGCAGAGTTATAAATGACAGCTATCGTCCAAAAATAGACTGAAGTAAGGCTGCCAAGAGGACTTGAAAGCGGGGCAGAATTGCAGGAAACCGATTTCAGGAGGTAGACTGGAATTGCATTGAAAGCATAGGAAAAGAGGCAGAACGTCCACAATGATGCACTTGGCCAAAAAGGGCGTATGCGTTTTTTCCTGAATATATTCAGGAAAAAACGCATACGCCCTTTTTGGCCAACCAAGCAAGCTTGCAAAGGAAATCTGCACTACAATGAAGTCTCACTTCCCCCTGGTCAAAAGGGCCATCTGAAAAAAGTGTAAAATCCAGAAAGGCAGGACAGGCCATGGAGAACTGGGAGCCTTGTTATGCTGATGGGCAGGATGTAAATTGCCAACAACCACTCGGGAGAAGTGTATGGTGTTTCCTGAAACATCTAAAAAACAAAGCAACAGAACCTAGGGCACTTCCACTTATGGTCCTATAGCTTAGGGAAATTAAAATCAAAAAGACACAGCCACCCCAAAGTTTGGGACACCTCTGTTTACAAGAACCTCGTTTACATTACAAGTTCAACATCGCAGAAAGTGAAAAATGGATAAAGAACTTGTGGTATTTACTTACAATGCAGTATCACTCAGCAATGAAATCTGTGTCATCAGGCCCTTAGCAGCACAATGAGTGGATTCAGGTATGATGATTCTAACTGAAATAAGTCACACAGAAAAAGAAACATCATAAGATATCAGTAATACACGGAATGTAAACTTGGCTACACAGGAACTGAATTACAGAACAGAACAGGGTCTCAAATTTAGAAAACCAACTTATGCTTGCTTAAGGGTAAAGGTGAGTTGGGGTGCTGCATAAAACCAGAGATTGAAATGAGCACAGATAAAGTTCCTTAAGCCAAATATGGAATAGACAAGAGCTACTCCTTGCTCAACGAAATGGACTCAACACCGCATATTAAACGCCTAAGAATGTACCTGACTTGTAAGTATCTTAAAACCTATGGATTGCTATGTCTCTGAAAGAGAATCAAGCATTTGTACAGGGGCATAAACGCAGCAGTGATAGGATTGGAGAGGTTCAGTGAGCAAATGAAGACCCTTTGAAGTCATATTGCATGGTACCCATTCCACGGGTTTCAACTACCCAGGTTTAAGGTATTCTTCCTTCAGCTAAAACATGCATGTGGAACCTAGAGTATGATCAACCATGTGATCGGGAGACGTGTTCAAATATGTCTCAGTTTTCGTACCCTGGTACTCGGGTGCAACATTCCAGACGCTTTACTAACACTCTCCCCACTTGGAGGGTCAGCGCCTTTAACCTCCTGTTTGGCCCAGTTTGCAATTTCTGCGCAAGATGAACAGGAATAGCGAGAACCAATGAGAGACTAGCTGGAGGTGTCTGGACGGGCAAATTTAACTCTCATTTCCCACCAGGAAGAGGAATTAACCAAAGGCTCAGCGTGCCGTGCCGGAACCAGATTAGGGCCTGAAGCCATCCTGCGGTGTTGCGGCCAGGTCACAAGAAAGCGAGTTGAAGAAAGGAGCTCAGGGGCACTGTAATTCACAAACCTGCAGAGTTATAAATGACAGCTATAGTCCAAAAATATACTGAGGTAAGGCTGCCAAGAGGACTTGAAAGCGGGGCAGAATTGCAGGAAACCGATTTCAGGAGGTAGACTGGAATTGCATTGAAAGCATAGGAAAAGAGGCAGAACGTCCACAATGATGCACTTGGCCAAAAAGGGCGTATGCGTTTTTTCCTGAATATATTCAGGAAAAAACGCATACGCCCTTTTTGGCCAACCAAGCAAGCTTGCAAAGGAAATCTGCACTACAATGAAGTCTCACTTCCCCCCGGTCAAAAGGGCCATCTGAAAAAAGTGTAAAATCCAGAAAGGCAGGACAGGCCATGGAGAACTGGGAGCCTTGTTATGCTGATGGGCGGGATGTAAATTGCCAACAGACACTCCGGAGAAGTGTATGGTGTTTCCTGAAACATCTAAAAAACAAAGCAACAGAGCCTAGGGCACTGCCACTTATGGTCCTATAGCTTAGGGAAATTAAAATAAAAAAGACACAGCCACCCCAAAGTTTGGGACGCCTCTGTTTACAAGAACCTTGTTTACCGTACAAGTTCAATATCACAGAAAGTGAAAAATGGATAAAGAACTTGTGGTACTTACGTACAATGCAGTATCACTCAGCAATGAAATCTATGTCATCAGGCCCGTAGCAGCATAATGAGTGGATTCAGGTACGATGATTCTAACTGAAATAAGTCACACAGAAAAAGAAACATCATAAGATATCACTAATACACAGAATGTAAACTTGGCTACACAGGAACTGAATTCCAAAACAGAACAGGGTCTCAAATTTAGAAAAGCAACTTATGCTTGCTTAAGGGGAAAGGTGAGTTGGGGTGCTGCATAAAACCAGAGATTGAAATGAGCACAGATAAAGTTCCTTAAGCCAAATATGGAATAGACAAGAGCTACTCCTTGCTCAACGAAATGGACTCAACACCCCATATTAAACGCCTAAGAATGTACCTGACTAGTAAGTATCTTAAAACCTATGGATTGCTATGTCTCCAAAAGAGAATCAAGCGTGTGTACAGGGGCATAAACGCAGCAGTGATAGGATTGGAGAGGTTCGGTGAGCAAATGAAGACCCTTTGAAGTCATATTGCATGGGACGCATTCCACGGGTCTCAACTCTCCAGGTTTAAGGTATTCTTCCTTCAGCTAAAACATGCATGTGGAACCTAGAGTATGATCAACCATGTGATCGGGAGACGTGTTCAAATATGTCTCAGTTTTCGTACCCTGGTACTCGGGTGCAACATTCCAGACGCTTTACTAACACTCTCCCGACTTGGAGAGTCAGTCCCTTTAACCTCCTGTTTGGTCCAGTTTGCAATTTCTGCGGAAGATGAACAGGAATAGCGAGAACCAATGGAGACTAGCTGGAGGTGTCTGGACGGGCAAATTTAACTCTCATTTCCTACCAGGAAGAGGAATTAACCAAAGGCTCAGCGTGCCATGCCAGAACCAGATTAGGGCCTGAAGCCATCCTGCGGTGTTGCGCCCAGCTCAAAAGAAGGCGAGTTAAGAAAGGAGCTCAGGGGCACTGTAATTCACAAACCTGCAGAGTTATAAATGACAGCTATCGTCCAAAAATAGACTGAAGTAAGGCTGCCAAGAGGACTTGAAAGCGGGGCAGAATTGCAGGAAACCGATTTCAGGAGGTAGACTGGAATTGCATTGAAAGCATAGGAAAAGAGGCAGAACGTCCACAATGATGCACTTGGCCAAAAAGGGCGTATGCGTTTTTTCCTGAATATATTCAGGAAAAAACGCATACGCCCTTTTTGGCCAACCAAGCAAGCTTGCAAAGGAAATCTGCACTACAATGAAGTCTCACTTCCCCCTGGTCAAAAGGGCCATCTGAAAAAAGTGTAAAATCCAGAAAGGCAGGACAGGCCATGGAGAACTGGGAGCCTTGTTATGCTGATGGGCGGGATGTAAATTGCCAACAACCACTCGGGAGAAGTGTATGGTGTTTCCTGAAACATCTAAAAAACAAAGCAACAGAACCTAGGGCACTTCCACTTATGGTCCTATAGCTTAGGGAAATTAAAATCAAAAAGACACAGCCACCCCAAAGTTTGGGACGCCTCTGTTTACAAGAACCTCGTTTACATTACAAGTTCAACATCGCAGAAAGTGAAAAATGGATAAAGAACTTGTGGTATTTACTTACAATGCAGTATCACTCAGCAATGAAATCTGTGTCATCAGGCCCTTAGCAGCACAATGAGTGGATTCAGGTATGATGATTCTAACTGAAATAAGTCACACAGAAAAAGAAACATCATAAGATATCAGTAATACACGGAATGTAAACTTGGCTACACAGGAACTGAATTACAGAACAGAACAGGGTCTCAAATTTAGAAAACCAACTTATGCTTGCTTAAGGGTAAAGGTGAGTTGGGGTGCTGCATAAAACCAGAGATTGAAATGAGCACAGATAAAGTTCCTTAAGCCAAATATGGAATAGACAAGAGCTACTCCTTGCTCAACGAAATGGACTCAACACCGCATATTAAACGCCTAAGAATGTACCTGACTTGTAAGTATCTTAAAACCTATGGATTGCTATGTCTCTGAAAGAGAATCAAGCATTTGTACAGGGGCATAAACGCAGCAGTGATAGGATTGGAGAGGTTCAGTGAGCAAATGAAGACCCTTTGAAGTCATATTGCATGGTACCCATTCCACGGGTTTCAACTACCCAGGTTTAAGGTATTCTTCCTTCAGCTAAAACATGCATGTGGAACCTAGAGTATGATCAACCATGTGATCGGGAGACGTGTTCAAATATGTCTCAGTTTTCGTACCCTGGTACTCGGGTGCAACATTCCAGACGCTTTACTAACACTCTCCCCACTTGGAGGGTCAGCGCCTTTAACCTCCTGTTTGGCCCAGTTTGCAATTTCTGCGCAAGATGAACAGGAATAGCGAGAACCAATGAGAGACTAGCTGGAGGTGTCTGGACGGGCAAATTTAACTCTCATTTCCCACCAGGAAGAGGAATTAACCAAAGGCTCAGCGTGCCGTGCCGGAACCAGATTAGGGCCTGAAGCCATCCTGCGGTGTTGCGGCCAGGTCACAAGAAAGCGAGTTGAAGAAAGGAGCTCAGGGGCACTGTAATTCACAAACCTGCAGAGTTATAAATGACAGCTATAGTCCAAAAATATACTGAGGTAAGGCTGCCAAGAGGACTTGAAAGCGGGGCAGAATTGCAGGAAACCGATTTCAGGAGGTAGACTGGAATTGCATTGAAAGCATAGGAAAAGAGGCAGAACGTCCACAATGATGCACTTGGCCAAAAAGGGCGTATGCGTTTTTTCCTGAATATATTCAGGAAAAAACGCATACGCCCTTTTTGGCCAACCAAGCAAGCTTGCAAAGGAAATCTGCACTACAATGAAGTCTCACTTCCCCCCGGTCAAAAGGGCCATCTGAAAAAAGTGTAAAATCCAGAAAGGCAGGACAGGCCATGGAGAACTGGGAGCCTTGTTATGCTGATGGGCGGGATGTAAATTGCCAACAGACACTCCGGAGAAGTGTATGGTGTTTCCTGAAACATCTAAAAAACAAAGCAACAGAGCCTAGGGCACTGCCACTTATGGTCCTATAGCTTAGGGAAATTAAAATAAAAAAGACACAGCCACCCCAAAGTTTGGGACGCCTCTGTTTACAAGAACCTTGTTTACCGTACAAGTTCAATATCACAGAAAGTGAAAAATGGATAAAGAACTTGTGGTACTTACGTACAATGCAGTATCACTCAGCAATGAAATCTATGTCATCAGGCCCGTAGCAGCATAATGAGTGGATTCAGGTACGATGATTCTAACTGAAATAAGTCAAACAGAAAAAGAAACATCATAAGATATCACTAATACACAGAATGTAAACTTGGCTACACAGGAACTGAATTACAGAACAGAACAGGGTCTCAAATTTAGAAAACCAACTTATGCTTGCTTAAGGGTAAAGGTGAGTTGGGGTGCTGCATAAAACCAGAGATTGAAATGAGCACAGATAAAGTTCCTTAAGCCAAATATGGAATAGACAAGAGCTACTCCTTGCTCAACGAAATGGACTCAACACCGCATATTAAACGCCTAAGAATGTACCTGACTTGTAAGTATCTTAAAACCTATGGATTGCTATGTCTCCAAAAGAGAATCAAGCATGTGTACAGGGGCATAAACGCAGCAGTGATAGGATTGGAGAGGTTCGGTGAGCAAATGAAGACCCTTTGAAGTCATATTGCATGGTACCCATTCCACGGGTTTCAACTACCCAGGTTTAAGGTATTCTTCCTTCAGCTAAAACATGCATGTGGAACCTAGAGTATGATCAACCATGTGATCGGGAGACGTGTTCAAATATGTCTCAGTTTTCGTACCCTGGTACTCGGGTGCAACATTCCAGACGCTTTACTAACACTCTCCCGACTTGGAGAGTCAGTCCCTTTAACCTCCTGTTTGGTCCAGTTTGCAATTTCTGCGGAAGATGAACAGGAATAACGAGAACCAATGGAGACTAGCTGGAGGTGTCTGGACGGGCAAATTTAACTCTCATTTCCTACCAGGAAGAGGAATTAACCAAAGGCTCAGCGTGCCATGCCAGAACCAGATTAGGGCCTGAAGCCATCCTGCGGTGTTGCGGCCAGCTCAAAAAAAGGCGAGTTGAAGAAAGGAGCTCAGGGGCACTGTAATTCACTAACCTGCAGAGTTATAAATGACAGCTATCGTCCAAAAATAGACTGAAGTAAGGCTGCCAAGAGGACTTGAAAGCGGGGCAGAATTGCAGGAAACCGATTTCAGGAGGTAGACTGGAATTGCATTGAAAGCATAGGAAAAGAGGCAGAACGTCCACAATGATGCACTTGGCCAAAAAGGGCGTATGCGTTTTTTCCTGAATATATTCAGGAAAAAACGCATACGCCCTTTTTGGCCAACCAAGCAAGCTTGCAAAGGAAATCTGCACTACAATGAAGTCTCACTTCCCCCCGGTCAAAAGGGCCCTCTGAAAAAAGTTTAAAATCCAGAAAGGCAGGACAGGCCATGGAGAACTGGGAGCCTTGTTATGCTGATGGGCGGGATGTAAATTGCCAACAACCACTTGGGAGAAGTGTATGGTGTTTCCTGAAACATCTAAAAAACAAAGCAACAGAACCTAGGGCACTTCCACTTATGGTCCTATAGCTTAGGGAAATTAAAATCAAAAAGACACAGCCACCCCAAAGTTTGGAACGGCTCTGTTTACAAGAACCTCATTTACAGTACAAGTTCAACATCGCAGAAAGTGAAAAATGGATAAAGAAGTTGTGGTATTTACTTACAAAGCAATATCACTCAGCAATGAAATCTGTGTCATCAGGCCCTTAGCAGCACAATGAGTGGATTCAGGTATGATGATTCTAACTGAAATAAGTCACACAGAAAAAGAAACATCATAAGATATCAGTGATACATGGAATGTAAACTTGGCTACACAGGAACTGAATTACAGAACAGAACAGGGTCTCAAATTTAGAAAACCAACTTATGCTTGCTTAAGGGGAAAGGTGAGTTGGGGTGCTGCATAAAACCAGAGATTGAAATGAGCACAGATAAAGTTCCTTAAGCCAAATATGGAATAGACAAGAGCTACTCCTTGCTCAACGAAATGGACTCAACACCCCATATTAAACGCCTAAGAATGTACCTGACTTGTAAGTATCTTAAAACCTATAGATTGCTATGTCTCCGAAAGAGAATCAAGCATGTGTACAGGGGCATAAACGCAGCAGTGATAGGATTGGAGAGGTTTGGTGAGCAAATGAAGACCCTTTGAAGTCATATTGCATGGTACCCATTCCACGGGTTTCAACTACCCAGGTTTAAGGTATTCTTCCTTCAATTAAAACAAGCATGTGGAACCTAGAGTATGATCAACCATGTGATCGGGAGACGTGTTCAAATATGTCTCAGTTTTCGTACCCTGGTACTCGGGTGCAACATTCCAGACGCTTTACTAACACTCTCCCTACTTGGTGAGTCAGTGCCTTTAACCTCCTGTTTGCCCCAGTTTGCAATTTCTGCGGAAGATGAACAGGAATAGCGAGAACCAATGAGAGGCTAGCTGGAGGTTTCTGGACGGGCAAATTTAACTCTCATTTCCCACCAGGAAGAGGAAATAACCAAAGGCTCAGTGTGCCGTGCCGGAACCAGATTAGGGCCTGAAGCCATCCTGCGGTGTTGCGGCCAGCTCAAAAGAAAGCGAGTTGAAGAAAGGAGCTCAGGGGCACTGTAATTCACAAACCTGCAGAGTTATAAATGACAGCTATAGTCCAAAAATATACTGAGGTAAGGCTGCCAAGAGGACTTGAAAGCGGGGCAGAATTGCAGGAAACCGATTTCAGGAGGTAGACTGGAATTGCATTGAAAGCATAGGAAAAGAGGCAGAACGTCCACAATGATGCACTTGGCCAAAAAGGGCGTATGCGTTTTTTCCTGAATATATTCAGGAAAAAACGCATACGCCCTTTTTGGCCAACCAAGCAAGCTTGCAAAGGAAATCTGCACTACAATGAAGTCTCACTTCCCCCCGGTCAAAAGGGCCATCTGAAAAAAGTGTAAAATCCAGAAAGGCAGGACAGGCCATGGAGAACTGGGAGCCTTGTTATGCTGATGGGCGGGATGTAAATTGCCAACAGACACTCCGGAGAAGTGTATGGTGTTTCCTGAAACATCTAAAAAACAAAGCAACAGAGCCTAGGGCACTGCCACTTATGGTCCTATAGCTTAGGGAAATTAAAATAAAAAAGACACAGCCACCCCAAAGTTTGGGACGCCTCTGTTTACAAGAACCTTGTTTACCGTACAAGTTCAATATCACAGAAAGTGAAAAATGGATAAAGAACTTGTGGTACTTACGTACAATGCAGTATCACTCAGCAATGAAATCTATGTCATCAGGCCCGTAGCAGCATAATGAGTGGATTCAGGTACGATGATTCTAACTGAAATAAGTCACACAGAAAAAGAAACATCATAAGATATCACTAATACACAGAATGTAAACTTGGCTACACAGGAACTGAATTCCAAAACAGAACAGGGTCTCAAATTTAGAAAACCAACTTATGCTTGCTTAAGGGGAAAGGTGAGTTGGGGTGCTGCATAAAACCAGAGATTGAAATGAGCACAGATAAAGTTCCTTAAGCCAAATATGGAATAGACAAGAGCTACTCCTTGCTCAACGAAATGGACTCAACACCCCATATTAAACGCCTAAGAATGTACCTGACTAGTAAGTATCTTAAAACCTATGGATTGCTATGTCTCCAAAAGAGAATCAAGCGTGTGTACAGGGGCATAAACGCAGCAGTGATAGGATTGGAGAGGTTCGGTGAGCAAATGAAGACCCTTTGAAGTCATATTGCATGGGACGCATTCCACGGGTCTCAACTCTCCAGGTTTAAGGTATTCTTCCTTCAGCTAAAACATGCATGTGGAACCTAGAGTATGATCAACCATGTGATCGGGAGACGTGTTCAAATATGTCTCAGTTTTCGTACCCTGGTACTCGGGTGCAACATTCCAGACGCTTTACTAACACTCTCCCGACTTGGAGAGTCAGTCCCTTTAACCTCCTGTTTGGTCCAGTTTGCAATTTCTGCGGAAGATGAACAGGAATAGCGAGAACCAATGGAGACTAGCTGGAGGTGTCTGGACGGGCAAATTTAACTCTCATTTCCTACCAGGAAGAGGAATTAACCAAAGGCTCAGCGTGCCATGCCAGAACCAGATTAGGGCCTGAAGCCATCCTGCGGTGTTGCGCCCAGCTCAAAAGAAGGCGAGTTAAGAAAGGAGCTCAGGGGCACTGTAATTCACAAACCTGCAGAGTTATAAATGACAGCTATCGTCCAAAAATAGACTGAAGTAAGGCTGCCAAGAGGACTTGAAAGCGGGGCAGAATTGCAGGAAACCGATTTCAGGAGGTAGACTGGAATTGCATTGAAAGCATAGGAAAAGAGGCAGAACGTCCACAATGATGCACTTGGCCAAAAAGGGCGTATGCGTTTTTTCCTGAATATATTCAGGAAAAAACGCATACGCCCTTTTTGGCCAACCAAGCAAGCTTGCAAAGGAAATCTGCACTACAATGAAGTCTCACTTCCCCCTGGTCAAAAGGGCCATCTGAAAAAAGTGTAAAATCCAGAAAGGCAGGACAGGCCATGGAGAACTGGGAGCCTTGTTATGCTGATGGGCGGGATGTAAATTGCCAACAACCACTCGGGAGAAGTGTATGGTGTTTCCTGAAACATCTAAAAAACAAAGCAACAGAACCTAGGGCACTTCCACTTATGGTCCTATAGCTTAGGGAAATTAAAATCAAAAAGACACAGCCACCCCAAAGTTTGGGACGCCTCTGTTTACAAGAACCTCGTTTACATTACAAGTTCAACATCGCAGAAAGTGAAAAATGGATAAAGAACTTGTGGTATTTACTTACAATGCAGTATCACTCAGCAATGAAATCTGTGTCATCAGGCCCTTAGCAGCACAATGAGTGGATTCAGGTATGATGATTCTAACTGAAATAAGTCACACAGAAAAAGAAACATCATAAGATATCAGTAATACACGGAATGTAAACTTGGCTACACAGGAACTGAATTACAGAACAGAACAGGGTCTCAAATTTAGAAAACCAACTTATGCTTGCTTAAGGGTAAAGGTGACTTGGGGTGCTGCATAAAACCAGAGATTGAAATGAGCACAGATAAAGTTCCTTAAGCCAAATATGGAATAGACAAGAGCTACTCCTTGCTCAACGAAATGGACTCAACACCGCATATTAAACGCCTAAGAATGTACCTGACTTGTAAGTATCTTAAAACCTATGGATTGCTATGTCTCTGAAAGAGAATCAAGCATTTGTACAGGGGCATAAACGCAGCAGTGATAGGATTGGAGAGGTTCAGTGAGCAAATGAAGACCCTTTGAAGTCATATTGCATGGTACCCATTCCACGGGTTTCAACTACCCAGGTTTAAGGTATTCTTCCTTCAGCTAAAACATGCATGTGGAACCTAGAGTATGATCAACCATGTGATCGGGAGACGTGTTCAAATATGTCTCAGTTTTCGTACCCTGGTACTCGGGTGCAACATTCCAGACGCTTTACTAACACTCTCCCCACTTGGAGGGTCAGCGCCTTTAACCTCCTGTTTGGCCCAGTTTGCAATTTCTGCGCAAGATGAACAGGAATAGCGAGAACCAATGAGAGACTAGCTGGAGGTGTCTGGACGGGCAAATTTAACTCTCATTTCCCACCAGGAAGAGGAATTAACCAAAGGCTCAGCGTGCCGTGCCGGAACCAGATTAGGGCCTGAAGCCATCCTGCGGTGTTGCGGCCAGGTCACAAGAAAGCGAGTTGAAGAAAGGAGCTCAGGGGCACTGTAATTCACAAACCTGCAGAGTTATAAATGACAGCTATAGTCCAAAAATATACTGAGGTAAGGCTGCCAAGAGGACTTGAAAGCGGGGCAGAATTGCAGGAAACCGATTTCAGGAGGTAGACTGGAATTGCATTGAAAGCATAGGAAAAGAGGCAGAACGTCCACAATGATGCACTTGGCCAAAAAGGGCGTATGCGTTTTTTCCTGAATATATTCAGGAAAAAACGCATACGCCCTTTTTGGCCAACCAAGCAAGCTTGCAAAGGAAATCTGCACTACAATGAAGTCTCACTTCCCCCCGGTCAAAAGGGCCATCTGAAAAAAGTGTAAAATCCAGAAAGGCAGGACAGGCCATGGAGAACTGGGAGCCTTGTAATGCTGATGGGCGGGATGTAAATTGCCAACAGACACTCCGGAGAAGTGTATGGTGTTTCCTGAAACATCTAAAAAACAAAGCAACAGAGCCTAGGGCACTGCCACTTATGGTCCTATAGCTTAGGGAAATTAAAATAAAAAAGACACAGCCACCCCAAAGTTTGGGACGCCTCTGTTTACAAGAACCTTGTTTACCGTACAAGTTCAATATCACAGAAAGTGAAAAATGGATAAAGAACTTGTGGTACTTACGTACAATGCAGTATCACTCAGCAATGAAATCTATGTCATCAGGCCCGTAGCAGCATAATGAGTGGATTCAGGTACGATGATTCTAACTGAAATAAGTCAAACAGAAAAAGAAACATCATAAGATATCACTAATACACAGAATGTAAACTTGGCTACACAGGAACTGAATTACAGAACAGAACAGGGTCTCAAATTTAGAAAACCAACTTATGCTTGCTTAAGGGTAAAGGTGAGTTGGGGTGCTGCATAAAACCAGAGATTGAAATGAGCACAGATAAAGTTCCTTAAGCCAAATATGGAATAGACAAGAGCTACTCCTTGCTCAACGAAATGGACTCAACACCGCATATTAAACGCCTAAGAATGTACCTGACTTGTAAGTATCTTAAAACCTATGGATTGCTATGTCTCCAAAAGAGAATCAAGCATGTGTACAGGGGCATAAACGCAGCAGTGATAGGATTGGAGAGGTTCGGTGAGCAAATGAAGACCCTTTGAAGTCATATTGCATGGTACCCATTCCACGGGTTTCAACTACCCAGGTTTAAGGTATTCTTCCTTCAGCTAAAACATGCATGTGGAACCTAGAGTATGATCAACCATGTGATCGGGAGACGTGTTCAAATATGTCTCAGTTTTCGTACCCTGGTACTCGGGTGCAACATTCCAGACGCTTTACTAACACTCTCCCGACTTGGAGAGTCAGTCCCTTTAACCTCCTGTTTGGTCCAGTTTGCAATTTCTGCGGAAGATGAACAGGAATAACGAGAACCAATGGAGACTAGCTGGAGGTGTCTGGACGGGCAAATTTAACTCTCATTTCCTACCAGGAAGAGGAATTAACCAAAGGCTCAGCGTGCCATGCCAGAACCAGATTAGGGCCTGAAGCCATCCTGCGGTGTTGCGGCCAGCTCAAAAAAAGGCGAGTTGAAGAAAGGAGCTCAGGGGCACTGTAATTCACTAACCTGCAGAGTTATAAATGACAGCTATCGTCCAAAAATAGACTGAAGTAAGGCTGCCAAGAGGACTTGAAAGCGGGGCAGAATTGCAGGAAACCGATTTCAGGAGGTAGACTGGAATTGCATTGAAAGCATAGGAAAAGAGGCAGAACGTCCACAATGATGCACTTGGCCAAAAAGGGCGTATGCGTTTTTTCCTGAATATATTCAGGAAAAAACGCATACGCCCTTTTTGGCCAACCAAGCAAGCTTGCAAAGGAAATCTGCACTACAATGAAGTCTCACTTCCCCCCGGTCAAAAGGGCCCTCTGAAAAAAGTTTAAAATCCAGAAAGGCAGGACAGGCCATGGAGAACTGGGAGCCTTGTTATGCTGATGGGCGGGATGTAAATAGCCAACAACCACTTGGGAGAAGTGTATGGTGTTTCCTGAAACATCTAAAAAACAAAGCAACAGAACCTAGGGCACTTCCACTTATGGTCCTATAGCTTAGGGAAATTAAAATCAAAAAGACACAGCCACCCCAAAGTTTGGAACGGCTCTGTTTACAAGAACCTCATTTACAGTACAAGTTCAACATCGCAGAAAGTGAAAAATGGATAAAGAAGTTGTGGTATTTACTTACAAAGCAATATCACTCAGCAATGAAATCTGTGTCATCAGGCCCTTAGCAGCACAATGAGTGGATTCAGGTATGATGATTCTAACTGAAATAAGTCACACAGAAAAAGAAACATCATAAGATATCAGTGATACATGGAATGTAAACTTGGCTACACAGGAACTGAATTACAGAACAGAACAGGGTCTCAAATTTAGAAAACCAACTTATGCTTGCTTAAGGGGAAAGGTGAGTTGGGGTGCTGCATAAAACCAGAGATTGAAATGAGCACAGATAAAGTTCCTTAAGCCAAATATGGAATAGACAAGAGCTACTCCTTGCTCAACGAAATGGACTCAACACCCCATATTAAACGCCTAAGAATGTACCTGACTTGTAAGTATCTTAAAACCTATAGATTGCTATGTCTCCGAAAGAGAATCAAGCATGTGTACAGGGGCATAAACGCAGCAGTGATAGGATTGGAGAGGTTTGGTGAGCAAATGAAGACCCTTTGAAGTCATATTGCATGGTACCCATTCCACGGGTTTCAACTACCCAGGTTTAAGGTATTCTTCCTTCAATTAAAACAAGCATGTGGAACCTAGAGTATGATCAACCATGTGATCGGGAGACGTGTTCAAATATGTCTCAGTTTTCGTACCCTGGTACTCGGGTGCAACATTCCAGACGCTTTACTAACACTCTCCCTACTTGGTGAGTCAGTGCCTTTAACCTCCTGTTTGCCCCAGTTTGCAATTTCTGCGGAAGATGAACAGGAATAGCGAGAACCAATGAGAGACTAGCTGGAGGTGTCTGGACGGGCAAATTTAACTCTCATTTCCCACCAGGAAGAGGAATTAACCAAAGGCTCAGCGTGCCATACCAGATCCAGATTAGGGCCTGAAGCCATCCTGCGGTGTTGCGGCCAGCTCACAAGAAAGCGAGTTGAAGAAAGGAGCTCAGGGGCACTGTAATTCACAAACCTGCAGAGTTATAAATGACAGCTATCGTCCAAAAATAGACTGAAGTAAGGCTGCCAAGAGGACTTGAAAGCGGGGCAGAATTGCAGGAAACCGATTTCAGGAGGTAGACTGGAATTGCATTGAAAGCATAGGAAAAGAGGCAGAACGTCCACAATGATGCACTTGGCCAAAAAGGGCGTATGCGTTTTTTCCTGAATATATTCAGGAAAAAACGCATACGCCCTTTTTGGCCAACCAAGCAAGCTTGCAAAGGAAATCTGCACTACAATGAAGTCTCACTTCCCCCCCACCCCCGGTCAAAAGGGCCATCTGAAAAAAGGGTAAAATCCAGAAAGGCAGGACAGGCCATGGAGAACTGGGAGCCTTGTTATGCTGATGGGCGGGATGTAAATTGCCAACAACCACTCAGGAGAAGTGTATGGTGTTTCCTGAAACATCTAAAAAACAAAGCAACAGAGCCTAGGGCACTTCCACTTATGGTCCTATAGCTTAGGGAAATTAAAATCAAAAAGACACAGCCACCCCAAAGTTTGGGACGCCTCTGTTTACAAGAACCTCGTTTACAGTACAAGTTCAACATCGCAGAAAGTGAAAAATGGATAAAGAAGTTGTGGTATTTACTTACAAAGCAATATCACTCAGCAATGAAATCTGTGTCATCAGGCCCTTAGCAGCACAATGAGTGGATTCAGGTATGATGATTCTAACTGAAATAAGTCACACAGAAAAAGAAACATCATAAGATATCAGTAATACACGGAATGTAAACTTGGCTACACAGGAACTGAATTACAGAACAGAACAGGGTCTCAAATTTCGAAAACCGACTTATGCTTGCTTAAGGGGAAAGGTGAGTTGGGGTGCTGCATAAAACCAGAGATTGAAATGAGCACAGATAAAGTTCCTTAAGCCAAATATGGAATAGACAAGAGCTACTCCTTGCTCAATGAAATGGACTCAACACCGCATATTAAACGCCTAAGAATGTACCTGACTAGTAAGTATCTTAAAACCTATGGATTGCTATGTCTCCGAAAGAGAATCAAGCATGTGTACAGGGACATAAACGCAGCAGTGATAGGATTGGAGAGGTTCGGTGAGCAAAGGAAGACCCTTTGAAGTCATATTGCATGGTACCCATTCCACGGGTTTCAACTACCCAGGTTTTAGGTATTCTTCCTTCAGCTAAAACATGCATGTGGAACCCAGAGTATGATCAACCATGTGATCGGGAGACGTGTTCAAATATGTCTCAGTTTTCGTACCCTGGTACTCGGGTGCAACATTCCAGACGCTTTACTAACACTCTCCCGACTTGGAGAGTCAGTGTCTTTAACCTCCTGTTTGGCCCAGTTTGCAATTTCTGCGGAAGATGAACAGGAATAGCGAGAACCAATGAGAGACTAGCTGGAGGTGTCTGGACGGGCAAATTTAACTCTCATTTCCCACCAGGAAGAGGAATTAACCAAAGGCTCAGCGTGCCATGACAGAACCAGATTAGGGCCTGAAGCCATCCTGCGGTGTTGCGGCCAGCTCACAAGAAAGCGAGTTGAAGAAAGGAGCTCAGGGGCACTGTAATTCACAAACCTGCAGAGTTATAAATGACAGCTATCATCCAAAAATAGACAGAAGTAAGGCTGCCAAGAGGACTTGAAAGCGGGGCAGAATTGCAGGAAACCGATTTCAGGAGGTAGACTGGAATTGCATTGAAAGCATAGGAAAAGAGGCAGAACGTCCACAATGATGCACTTGGCCAAAAAGGGCGTATGCGTTTTTTCCTGAATATATTCAGGAAAAAACGCATACGCCCTTTTTGGCCAACCAAGCAAGCTTGCAAAGGAAATCTGCACTACAATGAAGTCTCACTTCCCCCCCCCCCCCCCCGGTCAAAAGGGCCATCTGAAAAAAGTGTAAAATCCAGAAAGGCAGGACAGGCCATGGAGAACTGGGAGCCTTGTTATGCTGATGGGCGGGATGTAAATTGCCAACAACCACTCGGGAGAAGTGTATGGTGTTTCCTGAAACATCTAAAAAACAAAGCAACAGAGCCTAGGGCACTTCCACTTATGGTCCTATAGATTAGGGAAATTAAAATCAAAAAGACACAGCCACCCCAAAGTTTGGAACGGCTCTGTTTACAAGAACCTCGTTTACATTACAAGTTCAACATCGCAGAAAGTGAAAAATGGATAAAGAACTTGTGGTATTTACTTACAATGCAGTATCACTCAGCAATGAAATCTGTGTCATCAGGCCCTTAGCAGCACAATGAGTGGATTCAGGTATGATGATTCTAACTGAAATAAGTCACACAGAAAAAGAAACATCATAAGATATCAGTAATACACGGAATGTAAACTTGGCTACACAGGAACTGAATTACAGAACAGAACAGCGTCTCAAATTTAGAAAACCAACTTATGCTTGCTTAAGGGTAAAGGTGAGTTGGGGTGCTGCATAAAACCAGAGATTGAAATGAGCACAGATAAAGTTCCTTAAGCCAAATATGGAATAGACAAAGAGCTACTCCTTGCTCAATGAAATGGACTCAACACCGCATATTAAACGCCTAAGAATGTACCTGACTAGTAAGTATCTTAAAACCTATGGATTGCTATGTCTCCGAAAGAGAATCAAGCATGTGTACAGGGGCATAAACGCAGCAGTGATAGGATTGGAGAGGTTCGGTGAGCAAATGAAGACCCTTTGAAGTCATATTGCATGGTACCCATTCCACGGGTTTCAACTACCCAGGTTTTAGGTATTCTTCCTTCAGCTAAAACATGCATGTGGAACCCAAGTATGATCAACCATGTGAACGGGAGATGTGTTCAAATATGTCTCCGTTTTCCTCCCCTGGTACTCGGGTGCAACATTCCAGACGCTTTACTAACACTCTCCCCACTTGGAGAGTCAGTCCCTTTAACCTCCTGTTTGGCCCAGTTTGCAATTTCTGCGGAAGATGAACAGGAATAGCGAGAACCAATGAGAGGCTAGCTGGAGGTGTCTGGACGGGCAAATTTAACTCTCATTTCCCACCAGGAAGAGGAAATAACCAAAGGCTCAGTGTGCCGTGCCGGAACCAGATTAGGGCCTGAAGCCATCCTGCGGTGTTGCGGCCAGCTCACAATAAAGCGAGTTGAAGAAAGGAGCTCAGGGGCACTGTAATTCACAAACCTGCAGAGTTATAAATGACAGCTATCGTCCAAAAATAGACTGAAGTAAGGCTGCCAAGAGGACTTGAAAGCGGGGCAGAATTGCAGGAAACCGATTTCAGGAGGTAGACTGGAATTGCATTGAAAGCATAGGAAAAGAGGCCGAACGTCCACAATGATGCACTTGGCCGAAAAGGGCGTATGCGTTTTTTCCTGAATATATTCAGGAAAAAACGCATACGCCCTTTTTGGCCAACCAAGCAAGCTTGCAAAGGAAATCTGCACTACAATGAAGTCTCACTTCCCCCCGGTCAAAAGGGCCCTCTGAAAAAAGTGTAAAATCCAGAAAGGCAGGACAGGCCATGGAGAACTGGGAGCCTTGTTATGCTGATGGGCGGGATGTAAATTGCCAACAACCACTTGGGAGAAGTGTATGGTGTTTCCTGAAACATCTAAAAAACAAAGCAACAGAACCTAGGGCACTTCCACTTATGGTCCTATAGCTTAGGGAAATTATAATCAAAAAGACACAGCCACCCCCAAGTTTGGAACGGCTCTGTTTACAAGAACCTCATTTACAGTACAAGTTCAACATCGCAGAAAGTGAAAAATGGATAAAGAAGTTGTGGTATTTACTTACAAAGCAATATCACTCAGCAATGAAATCTGTGTCATCAGGCCCTTAGCAGCACAATGAGTGGATTCAGGTATGATGATTCTAACTGAAATAAGTCACACAGAAAAAGAAACATCATAAGATATCAGTAATACATGGAATGTAAACTTGGCTACACAGGAACTGAATTACAGAACAGAACAGGGTCTCAAATTTAGAAAACCAACTTATTCTTGCTTAAGGGGAAAGGTGAGTTGGGGTGCTGCATAAAACCAGAGATTGAAATGAGCACAGATAAAGTTCCTTAAGCCAAATATGGAATAGACAAGAGCTACTCCTTGCTCAACGAAATGGACTCAACACCGCATATTAAACGCCTAAGAATGTACCTGACTAGTAAGTATCTTAAAACCTATGGATTGCTATGTCTCCAAAAGAGAATCAAGCGTGTGTACAGGGGCATAAACGCAGCAGTGATAGGATTGGAGAGGTTCGGAGAGCAAATGAAGACCCTTTGAAGTCATATTGCATGGTACCCATTCCACGGGTTTCAACTACCCAGGTTTTAGGTATTCTTCCTTCAGCTAAAACATGCATGTGGAACCCAGAGTATGATCAACCATGTGAACGGGAGATGTGTTCAAATATGTCTCAGTTTTCCTCCCCTGGTACTCGGGTGCAAAATTCCAGACGCTTTACTAACACTCTCCCCACTTGGAGAGTCAGCGCCTTTAACCTCCTGTTTGGCCCAGTTTGCAATTTCTGCGGAAGATGAACAGGAATAGCGAGAACCAATGAGAGGCTAGCTGGAGGTGTCTGGACGGGCAAATTTAACTCTCATTTCCCACCAGGAAGAGGAAATAACCAAAGGCTCAGCGTGCCGTACCGGAACCAGATTAGGGCCTGAAGCCATCCTGCGGTGTTGCGGCCAGCTCAAAAGAAAGCGAGTTGAAGAAAGGAGCTCAGGGGCACTGTAATTCACAAACCTGCAGAGTTATAAATGACAGCTATCGTCCAAAAATAGACTGAAGTAAGGCTGCCAAGAGGACTTGAAAGCGGGGCAGAATTGCAGGAAACCGATTTCAGGAGGTAGACTGGAATTGCATTGAAAGCATAGGAAAAGAGGCAGAACGTCCACAATGATGCACTTGGCCAAAAAGGGCGTATGCGTTTTTTCCTGAATATATTCAGGAAAAAACGCATACGCCCTTTTTGGCCAACCAAGCAAGCTTGCAAAGGAAATCTGCACTACAATGAAGTCTCACTTCCCCCCGGTCAAAAGGGCCATCTGAAAAAAGTGTAAAATCCAGAAAGGCAGGACAGGCCATGGAGAACTGGGAGCCTTGTTATGCTGATGGGCGGGATGTAAATTGCCAACAACCACTTGGGAGAAGTGTATGGTGTTTCCTGAAACATCTAAAAAACAAAGCAACAGAGCCTAGGGCACTTCCACTTATGGTCCTATAGCTTAGGGAAATTAAAATCAAAAAGACACAGCCACCCCAAAGTTTGGAACGGCTCTGTTTACAAAACCTCGTTTAAAGTACAAGTTCAACATCGCAGAAAGTGAAAAATGGATAAAGAAGTTGTGGTATTCACTTAAAAAGCAATATCACTCAGCAATGAAATCTATGTCATCAGGCCCTTAGCAGCACAATGAGTGGATTCAGGTACGATGATTCTAACTGAAATAAGTCACACAGAAAAAGAAACATCATAAGATATCAGTAATACACGGAATGGAAACTTCGGTACACAGGAACTGAATTACAGAACAGAACAGGGTCTCAAATTTAGAAAACCAACTTATGCTTGCTTAAGGGTAAAGGTGAGTTGGGGTGCTGCATAAAACCAGAGATTGAAATGAGCACAGATAAAGTTCCTTAAGCCAAATATGGAATAGACAAGAGCTACTCCTTGCTCAACGAAATGGACTCAACACCCCATATTAAACGCCTAAGAATGTACCTGACTAGTAAGTATCTTAAAACCTATGGATTGCTATGTCTCCGAAAGAGAATCAAGCATGTGTACAGGGGCATAAACGCAGCAGTGATAGGATTGGAGACGTTCGGAGAGCAAATGAAGACCCTTTGAAGTCATATTGCATGGTACCCATTCCAAGGGTTTCAACTACCCAGGTTTTAGGTATTCTTCCTTCAGCTAAAACATGCATGTGGAACCCAGAGTATGATCAACCATGTGAACGGGAGACGTGTTCAAATATGTCTCAGTTTTCCTCCCCTGGTACTCGGGTGCAACATTCCAGACGCTTTACTAACACTCTCCCCACTTGGAGAGTCAGCGCCTTTAACCTCCTGTTTGGCCCAGTTTGCAATTTCTGCGGAAGATGAACAGGAATAGCGAAAACCAATGAGAGGCTAGCTGGAGGTGTCTGGACGGGCAAATTTAACTCTCATTTCCCACCAGGAAGAGGAAATAACCAAAGGCTCAGCGTGCCGTACCGGAACCAGATTAGGGCCTGAAGCCATCCTGCGGTGTTGCGGCCAGCTCAAAAGAAAGCGAGTTGAAGAAAGGAGCTCAGGGGCACTGTAATTCACAAACCTGCAGAGTTATAAATGACAGCTATCGTCCAAAAATAGACTGAAGTAAGGCTGCCAAGAGGACTTGAAAGCGGGGCAGAATTGCAGGAAACCGATTTCAGGAGGTAGACTGGAATTGCATTGAAAGCATAGGAAAAGAGGCAGAACGTCCACAATGATGCACTTGGCCAAAAAGGGCGTATGCATTTTTTCCTGAATATATTCAGGAAAAAACGCATACGCCCTTTTTGGCCAACCAAGCAAGCTTGCAAAGGAAATCTGCACTACAATGAAGTCTCACTTCCCCCCGGTCAAAAGGGCCATCTGAAAAAAGTGTAAAATCCAGAAAGGCAGGACAGGCCATGGAGAACTGGGAGCCTTGTTATGCTGATGGGCGGGATGTAAATTGCCAACAACCACTTGGGAGAAGTGTATGGTGTTTCCTGAAACATCTAAAAAACAAAGCAACAGAGCCTAGGGCACTTCCACTTATGGTCCTATAGCTTAGGGAAATTAAAATCAAAAAGACACAGCCACCCCAAAGTTTGGGACGGCTCTGTTTACAAGAACCTCGTTTACAGTACAAGTTCAACATTGCAGAAAGTGAAAAATGGATAAAGAAGTTGTGGTATTTAGTTACAAAGCAATATCACTCAGCAATGAAATCTGTGTCATCAGGCCCTTAGCAGCACAATGAGTGGATTCAGGTATGATGATTCTAACTGAAATAAGTCACACAGAAAAAGAAACATCATAAGATATCAGTAATACACGGAATGTAAACTTGGCTACACAGGAACTGAATTACAGAACAGAACAGGGTCTCAAATTTAGAAAACCAACTTATGCTTGCTTAAGGGGAAAGGTGAGTTGGGGTGCTGCATAAAACCAGAGATTGAAATGAGCACAAAGTTCCTTAAGCCAAATATGGAATAGACAAGAGCTACTCCTTGCTCAACGAAGTGGACTCAACACCGCATATTAAACGCCTAAGAATGTACCTGACTAGTAAGTATCTTAAAACCTATAGATTGCTATGTCTCCGAAAGAGAATCAAGCCTGTGTACAGGGGCATAAACGCAGCAGTGATAGGATTGGAGAGGTTCAGTGAGCAAATGAAGACCTTTGAAGTCATATTGCATGGTACCCATTCCACGGGTTTCAACTACACAGATTTTAGGTATTCTTCCTTCAGCTAAAACATGCATGTGGAACCCAGAGTATGATCAACCATGTGATCGGGAGACGTGTTCAAATATGTCTCAGTTTTCCTCCCCTGGTACTCGGGTGCAACATTCCAGACGCTTTACTAACACTCTCCCCACTTGGAGAGTCAGTCCCTTTAACCTCCTGTTTGGCCCAGTTTGCAATTTCTGCGGAAGATGAACAGGAATAGCGAGAACCAATGAGAGGCTAGCTGGAGGTGTCTGGACGGGCAAATTTAACTCTCATTTCCCACCAGGAAGAGGAAATAACCAAAGGCTCAGCGTGCCGTACCGGAACCAGATTAGGGCCTGAAGCCATCCTGCGGTGTTGCGGCCAGCTCAAAAGAAAGCGAGTTGAAGAAAGGAGCTCAGGGGCACTGTAATTCACAAACCTGCAGAGTTATAAATGACAGCTATCGTCCAAAAATAGACTGAAGTAAGGCTGCCAAGAGGACTTGAAAGCGGGGCAGAATTGCAGGAATCCGATTTCAGGAGGTAGACTGGAATTGCATTGAAAGCATAGGAAAAGAGGCAGAACGTCCACAATGATGCACTTGGCCAAAAAGGGCGTATGCGTTTTTTCCTGAATATATTCAGGAAAAAACGCATACGCCCTTTTTGGCCAACCAAGCAAGCTTGCAAAGGAAATCTGCACTACAATGAAGTCTCACTTCCCCCCGGTCAAAAGGGCCATCTGAAAAAAGTGTAAAATCCAGAAAGGCAGGACAGGCCATGGAGAACTGGGAGCCTTGTTATGCTGATGGGCGGGATGTAAATTGCCAACAACCACTCGGGAGAAGTGTATGGTGTTTCCTGAAACATCTAAAAAACAAAGCAACAGAACCTAGGGCACTTCCACTTATGGTCCTATAGCTTAGGGAAATTAAAATCAAAAAGACACAGCCACCCCAAAGTTTGGAACGGCTCTGTTTATAAGAACCTCGTTTACAGTACAAGTTCAACATTGCAGAAAGTGAAAAATGGATAAAGAAGTTGTGGTATTTAGTTACAAAGCAATATCACTCAGCAATGAAATCTGTGTCATCAGGCCCTTAGCAGCACAATGAGTGGATTCAGGTATGATGATTCTAACTGAAATAAGTCACACAGAAAAAGAAACATCATAAGATAACAGTAATACACGGAATGTAAACTTGGCTACACAGGAACTGAATTACAGAACAGAACAGGGTCTCAAATTTAGAAAACCAACTTATGCTTGCTTAAGGGGAAAGGTGAGTTGGGGTGCTGCATAAAACCAGAGATTGAAATGAGCACAAAGTTCCTTAAGCCAAATATGGAATAGACAAGAGCTACTCCTTGCTCAACGAAATGGACTCAACACCGCATATTAAACGCCTAAGAATGTACCTGACTAGTAAGTATCTTAAAACCTATAGATTGCTATGTCTCCGAAAGAGAATCAAGCATGTGTACAGGGGCATAAACGCAGCAGTGATAGGATTGGAGAGGTTCAGTGAGCAAATGAAGACCTTTGAAGTCATATTGCATGGTACCCATTCCACGGGTTTCAACTACGCAGATTTTAGGTATTCTTCCTTCAGCTAAAACATGCATGTGGAACCCAGAGTATGATCAACCATGTGATCGGGAGACATGTTCAAATATGTCTCAGTTTTCCTCCCCTGGTACTCGGGTGCAACATTCCAGACGCTTTACTAACACTCTCCCCACTTGGAGAGTCAGCACCTTTAACCTCCTGTTTGGCCCAGTTTGCAATTTCTGCGGAAGATGAACAGGAATAGCGAGAACCAATGAGAGGCTAGCTGGAGGTGTCTGGACGGGCAAATTTAACTCTCATTTCCCACCAGGAAGAGGAATTAACCAAAGGCTCAGCATCCGGGCCGGAACCAGATTAGGGCCTGAAGCCATCCTGCGGTGTTGCGGCCAGCTCACAAGAAAGCGAGTGGAAGAAAGGAGCTCAGGGGCACTGTAATTCACAAACCTGCAGAGTTATAAATGACAGCAATCGTCCAAAAATAGACTGAAGTAAGGCTGCCAAGAGGACTTGAAAGCGGGGCAGAATTGCAGGAAACCGATTTCAGGAGGTAGACTGGAATTGCATTGAAAGCATAGGAAAAGAGGCAGAACGTCCACAATGATGCACTTGGCCAAAAAGGGCGTATGCGTTTTTTCCTGAATATATTCAGGAAAAAACGCATACGCCCTTTTTGGCCAACCAAGCAAGCTTGCAAAGGAAATCTGCACTACAATGAAGTCTCACTTCCCCCCGGTCAAAAGGGCCATCTGAAAAAAGTGTAAAATCCAGAAAGGCAGGACAGGCCATGGAGAACTGGGAGCCTTGTTATGCTGATGGGCGGGATGTAAATTGCCAACAACCACTTGGGAGAAGTGTATGGTGTTTCCTGAAACATCTAAAAAACAAAGCAACAGAGCCTAGGGCACTTCCACTTATGGTCCTATAGCTTAGGGAAATTAAAATCAAAAAGACACAGCCACCCCAAAGTTTGGGACGGCTCTGTTTACAAGAACCTCGTTTACCGTACAAGTTCAATATCACAGAAAGTGAAAAATGGATAAAGAACTTGTGGTACTTACGTACAATGCAGTATCACTCAGCAATGAAATCTATGTCATCAGGCCCGTAGCAGCATAATGAGTGGATTCAGGTACAATGATTCTAACTGAAATAAGTCACACAGAAAAAGAAACATCATAAGATATCACTAATACACGGAATGTAAACTTGGCTACACAGGAACTGAATTACAGAACAGAACAGGGTCTCAAATTTAGAAAACCAACTTATGCTTGCTTAAGGGGAAAGGTGAGTTGGGGTGCTGCATAAAACCAGAGATTGAAATGAGCACAAAGTTCCTTAAGCCAAATATGGAATAGACAAGAGCTACTCCTTGCTCAACGAAGTGGACTCTACACCGCATATTAAACGCCTAAGAATGTACCTGACTAGTAAGTATCTTAAAACCTATAGATTGCTATGTCTCCGAAAGAGAATCAAGCATGTGTACAGGGGCATAAACGCAGCAGTGATAGGATTGGAGAGGTTCAGTGAGCAAATGAAGACCTTTGAAGTCATATTGCATGGTACCCATTCCACGGGTTTCAACTACACAGATTTTAGGTATTCTTCCTTCAGCTAAAACATGCATGTGGAACCCAGAGTATGATCAACCATGTGATCGGGAGACGTGTTCAAATATGTCTCAGTTTTCCTCCCCTGGTACTCGGGTGCAACATTCCAGACGCTTTACTAACACTCTCCCCACTTGGAGAGTCAGTCCCTTTAACCTCCTGTTTGGCCCAGTTTGCAATTTCTGCGGAAGATGAACAGGAATAGCGAGAACCAATGAGAGGCTAGCTGGAGGTGTCTGGACGGGCAAATTTAACTCTCATTTCCCACCAGGAAGAGGAATTAACCAAAGGCTCAGCATCCGGGCCGGAACCAGATTAGGCCCTGAAGCCATCCTGCGGTGTTGCGGCCAGCTCACAAGAAAGCGAGTGGAAGAAAGGAGCTCAGGGTCTCTGTAATTCACAAACCTGCAGAGTTATAAATGACAGCTATCGTCCAAAAATAGACTGAAGTAAGGCTGCCAAGAGGACTTGAAAGCGGGGCAGAATTGCAGGATACCGATTTCAGGAGGTAGACTGGAATTGCATTGAAAGCATAGGAAAAGAGGCAGAACGTCCACAATGATGCACTTGGCCAAAAAGGGCGTATGCGTTTTTTCCTGAATATATTCAGGAAAAAACGCATACGCCCTTTTTGGCCAACCAAGCAAGCTTGCAAAGGAAATCTGCACTACAATGAAGTCTCACTTCCCCCCGGTCAAAAGGGCCATCTGAAAAAAGTGTAAAATCCAGAAAGGCAGGACAGGCCATGGAGAACTGGGAGCCTTGTTATGCTGATGGGCGGGATGTAAATTGCCAACAGACACTAGGGAGAAGTGTATGGTGTTTCCTGAAACATCTAAAAAACAAAGCAACAGAGCCTAGGGCACTTCCACTTATGGTCCTATAGCTTAGGGAAATTAATATCAAAAAGACACAGCCACCCCAAAGTTTGGGACGCCTCCGTTTACAAGAACCTCGTTTACCGTACAAGTTCAATATCACAGAAAGTGAAAAATGGATAAAGAACTTGTGGTACTTACGTACAATGCAGTATCACTCAGCAATGAAATCTATGTCATCAGGCCCGTAGCAGCATAATGAGTGGATTCAGGTACAATGATTCTAACTGAAATAAGTCACACAGAAAAAGAAACATCATAAGATATCACTAATACACGGAATGTAAACTTGGCTACACAGGAACTGAATTACAGAACAGAACAGGGTCTCAAATTTAGAAAACCAACTTATGCTTGCTTAAGGGGAAAGGTGAGTTGGGGTGCTGCATAAAACCAGAGATTGAAATGAGCACAGATAAAGTTCCTTAAGCCAAATATGGAATAGACAAGAGCTACTCCTTGCTCAACGAAATGGACTCAACACCGCATATTAAACGCCTAAGAATGTACCTGACTAGTAAGTATCTTAAAACCTATGGATTGCTATGTCTACGAAAGAGAATCAAGCATGTGTACAGGGGCATGAACGCAGCAGTGATAGGATTGGAGAGGTTCGGTGAGCAAATGAAGACCCTTTGAAGTCATATTGCATGGTACCCATTACACCGGTTTCAACTCTCCAGGTTTAAGGTATTCTTCCTTCAGCTAAAACATGCATGTGGAACCCCGAGTATGATCAACCGTGTGAACGGGAGACGTGTTCAAATATGTCTCAGTTTTCCTCCCCTGGTACTCGGGTGCAAAATTCCAGACCCTTTACTAACACTCTCCCGACTTGGAGAGTCAGTGCCTTTAACCTCCTGTTTGGCCCAGTTTGCAATTTCTGTGGAAGATGAACAGGAATAGGGAGAACCAATGAGAGACTAGCTGGAGGTGTCTGGACGGGCAAATTTAACTCTCATTTCCCACCAGGAAGAGGAAATAACCAAAGGCTCAGCATGCCGTGCCGGAACCAGATTAGGTCCTGAAGCCATCATGCGGTGTTGCGGCCAGCTCAAAAGAAAGCAAATTGAAGAAAGGAGCTCAGGGTCTCTGTAATTCACAAACCTGCAGAGTTATAAATGACAGCTATCGTCCAAAAATATACTGAAGTAAGCCTGCCAAGAGGACTTGAAAGCGGGGCAGAATTGCAGGATACCGATTTCAGGAGGTAGACTGGAATTGCATTGAAAGCATAGGAAAAGAGGCAGAACGTCCACAATGATGCACTTGGCCAAAAAGGGCGTATGCGTTTTTTCCTGAATATATTCAGGGAAAAACGCCTACGCCCTTTTTGGCCAACCAAGCAAGCTTGCAAAGGAAATCTGCACTACAATGAAGTCTCACTTCCCCCCGGTCAACAGGGCCATCTGAAAAATGTGTAAAACCCAGAAAGGCAGGACAGGCCATGGAGAACTGGGAGCCTTGTTATGCTGATGGGCGGGATGTAAATTGCCAACAGACACTCGGGAGATGTGTATGGTGTTTCCTGTAACATCTAAAAAACAAAGCAACAGAGCCTAGGGCACTTCCACTTATGGTCCTATAGCTTAGGGAAATTAATATCAAAAAGACACAGCAACCCCAAAATTTGGGACGGCTCTTTTTACAGAAATCTCTTCTACGGCACAAGTTAAATATCCCAGAGAGCAAATAATGGATAAAGAAGTTGCGGTACTTCTGTACAACAGAATACCACTCAGCAATGAAATCTATGTCACCAGGCCCGTTCCAGCATAATGAGTGGATTGAGGCACGATGATTCTAAGTGAAGTAAGTCACACAGAAAAAGAAACATCATAAGGTATCACTAATACACGGAATGTGAACTTGGCTACACATGAACTGAATTACAAAACAGAACAGGGTCTCAAGTTTAGAAAACCAACTTATGCCTGCTTAAGGGGGAAGGTGAGTTGGGGTGCTGCATAAAAGCAGAGTTTGAAATTAGCACAGATACCGTTCCATAAGCCAAATATGGAATAGACAAGAGCTACCCCTTGCTCAACGAAATGGATTCAACAATGAGGTATCACCTCACACCTGGTAGAATAGGTATCATTGAAAATCTACAAACAAAAAATGCTGGAAAGGGTGTGGAGAAAAGGAACCCTCTTCCACTATTGTTGGGAATATAAATTGATACAGTCATTATGGAGAACAATATGGAATTTCTTAAGAAACTAACAATAGAATTACCATATGATACAGCAATCCCAGTACTGGACATATACCCAGACAAAACCATAAATCAAAAAGAGTCATTCACCGCAATGTTCATTGCATCCCTATTTACAATATCGAGGTAATGGAAGCAACCTAAATGCCCACAGACAGACGAATGCATAAAGCTGTGGTACATATATAAAATGGAATATTACTAAGCCATGAAAAGGAATGAAATTGGGTCATTTGTAGAGACGTCGATGGATCTAGAGACTGTCATACAGAGTGAAGTAAGTCAGAAAGAGAAAAACAAATCTTGTATATTCATGCATATATGTGGAAGCTAGAAAAACTGTACAGATTAACCATTTTGCAAGGCATAAATAGAGCAACAGATGTAGACAACAAACGTATGGACAACAAGGGGGGAAAGCTGTTGGGGGGGTGGTGGTGGGAGGAGTTGAGAGACTGGGATTGGCATGTATACATTTATATGTATAAAATAGATAACCAATAAGAACCTGCTGTATAAAAATATAAAATAAAATTCAAAATTAAAAAGAAGTAAAATTTAAAAAATAAAACAGAAAAAACAATTATTCCCTGCACATACATGTATTTATATGAATAAATTATTTCCATGCTTATATCTGTAAATACAAAAAAGAGGAATAAAATCTACCTTGAACCAAAAACGAAAAAGAGAAAAAAAACACAGAACCCACCAGTTACACAGAGGAAAACCGTATCAGGGCACTTGCTCCAGTTGTAAACAATTCTGAAGTTGGTCAGTGGTGGGGAATCGTCTCCCATTCAGCCAGCAGCCCCCACGCAACAAGCGTCCTCATTGCAAAGCTGGGGCACCGTGCCGAGGCATCTGTGAGTAAACGTGAGCTGAGCCCCAGGCCAGGTGCTGCTGAACTATTCCCACCCATCCCAGGTAAAACACCTGAATATATACAAGGACTTGAAAGCCTAGAGGAAGGGCCATAGAGCCACATGAGTGACAGCATGCCGGCCGACTTGGTGCCTGCAGGCCAGCCAGGATGGTCCTGGCCCTGGGTGCTCTTCTGGAAGATTTCCATTTCCCTGCCTGAGATACCCGTCCTGTCCCTGCCCCCACTGCTTTTTTCCTTCCTCACCTCTGCCCAGGGAGAAATTCCAGCAGCAGGTATGGGTGACACATCCTCTTCTTTAGCAGGTGGCAGCCTGGCAACTGCTGCAGAAAGTCCAGCAGAGCCCCACTCACACTGGGCCACCCACAAAGCCGTGGCCTCTCACTCCCTCCCACCAGCCCAGCCCCGAGACTGCTGACAGGGCAGAGAAAATGGCGTCAGGCACGGCTGCAGGGGCTCTTGCTGCCTGGAGTGGTATTTATATTGATCTCAACCCAGGCACACCTGGGGAGGGCTGGCCGGCACGGTAAGGCTGCCCAGGTCAGCCAATCATCACCCCTCAGGGGCTCACAGTTGCAGAAAATGGAACTTGCTGAACCGGCCAGGTCCAAGGAACAGGTGTGGGCTCCTGAGAGTCAGGATAGACAAGGGGCTGCAGCTTTGGCTTGTTTTCTAATCATTTTATCTGGCCCATGAGTGGGAGACAACTTCAAGAAAACCCTCTCCTAATGAGAGGAACCCAGGAGTCAGGCAGAGGAGGGGTGGGTGGTGGTTGGAGACAGAGGCCTGGTGCCCCGGGTGCAGTGGAAGTCTCTGGAAGACCAGGTGGAGGGAGGCCTCACGGAGTGATGCCCAGGGTCACAGACCTGTCGCAGCTGCTGTTTGTTAGTTCAAGTCCTGCTCTGAGGTGCTCTGTGTCAGCTCTGAGCGACAGGTGAGCTGGGGGTGCTCTGCAATGAGGGCTATGTGCACGGTTCCTGTGTGCCCAGCCCTGCCACGGTACCTGCAAGGGTAGCTCTGTATCCTGGGAGGGGCCTGACCACGAGAGCCCCGTGGGCTGGGGTGGGGGTGGGGTACCTGCCCAGGTGAGCTCCATATTCTGGGATTGGTCTGACCACGAGAGCCCCATGGGCTGCTGGGGACCTGGTAAAGGATGTCAGGACAGTCAGTGAAGCCACCGAGGATATACCTCCAGTTGCTCCTAATTCCTACACCCTGCTGGTCATTCTACCAACCACCAGGACATGGTATTCTGTATTAGTCTTCAATGATGCCTTCTTTTGTATTCCATTAGTCCCAGAGTCACAAGAAATTTTGGCTTGTGAGTGGCAGGACTCCACATACAACTAAAACAATACTTCCGGGCCGTCTGGCCCCAAGGGTGCAAAAATTCCCACACCATCTTTGGGGAAAGCTTAGCTAAAGACCTAAAAGTTCTACCTCTGGAAAAGGAAACCCTCCTTCAATATGCAGACGACATTCTGATCACCAGCCCTACTAAGGAGGCCTCTGAACTACCAAGCCAATAAAGGATAGAAGTTGTCCAAGAAAAAGCTCAAATATCACAGACTGCGGTGACCTGCCTGGGCTTCATTCTCACAGAAGGTCAGAGAAGCCCATCCCAGGAAAGGGAAGAAACCATTTTCAGCCTTACCCCTTTCTAAAACTAGAAGACAGCTTAGGGGTTCCTGGGGAGGCCAGGGTTTGCTGCTTCTGGATCCCTAACTACAGTCTACTAGCTGGGCCTCTATATGAAACACTGAAAGGAAAAGATGATGATCCTTTTGAATAGAATCCAGAAGTGGCCTTTCAAGAATGGAAAGAGCAGTCAATTCAGACCCTTGCCCTGGAACTCCCTAATTTAGCTAAACCCTTTGACCTTTACATTCCCGGTGAAAGGTGAATCGCCATTGGAGAATTAGTGCAAAAACTGGGACCGCTTGAAATGGAACAATGCAAGAATGCCATCCAGGTAGGATAAACTACGGTCACTAAGGGGCTTGGCCCACTGCCACATCTGGCCAAGATACTGGCGGTATCTAAAAACCTGGAAATCAGCAGCCCAAAAGGCCACCTCCCTCCTAAGGGAAAAGGACCCCACGTGGTGATCCTAACCACCAACCATGCCCTGAAGTTGCAGGGTTCGCTCCGTGGGCACACCGACCTCGAGTGAGGAGGCCCTCCAACTCCAACATCCAGAGAGATAACCGGGGGCAACAGGGCACCATGACGACTCGTGTGAACATCACTTGACCTGGAGTTTCTCTCATAAAACAACAAGAGTGTGTCCCAAAAGAGTAGACTACTGCTTGCAGGACTTACTGCACCCAGAGGGGAGCTAATAATCTTGGCGGGGGAACAGTATACCACACTGTCACCATAGAAAAGCCTACAGACACCGTGATGATGGTGGCCAATAAGACCGGCTGGACTCCTGTTTACTTCAAAAGGCTGTTGACTCAGTAGCCATCATGGTCCTTGGTCACCACTGACCCTGGACTGTCTGGGAGTTGAGCGGGCAGGGCTCTGACACCTGGTGCTGTTTGTACGTTAATTCAGGGGCCTAATTGAAGAAAGCGCAGACTACTGGTCAGAGCATCTAGGCTGGCAGAGACGGTCAGCCTAAGGTGGCCGAACAAATGTGGGGCGGGGTGAAACCGGCCCCCACAGCGTCTCTGCACATCTCTTTCCTGGACCCTTAAAGGTCATTAGAATCTATAACACTTCCAATGCTGGTGCTCAGGTGGACGAGCAGGGAGGCAGGGGTCCTGGGGACAATCAACGTCACCGGGAGGCTGCTGGGGAGAAGCTCTGACCCTCGCCCCAGGGTATGAGGGCTCCCAACTCAGCACTCAGCAGTTACAGAAGAAGGGTCTGCACCCTCAGCACTCCAAGAATGAGGAACGGGACAAAAGGCAGAGGAGGGGTTTGTCCCCAGCAAAGCCCATTAAAAATCCCTGGGAGATAAAAATAGAATCTGGGCAATAAAGTCAAGTCTAACCTTTTTTATCCTTTGTGCTTTGTCTAATTTCACGTGCTCCTAGGGTCCCGCATGCAGAGGTTCCACACCCGGCACTTCAGACCAGATTTCCTAGTGCAGAATGGCTGGGTCGACACCTCAGCTCCTGGGGCCCAGTGCAGACTCCACGATATAGAGCCTGAGCTACAGCCAACCCGGCCCTCGAGAGCTCCGCCGCCTCCCTCCCTCCCACTGACTCTGACAGGATCTCTACACAGCAGCCCAGCCCACAGCCCACGGGGTAGTGCATGCTCTCACCTCTCCATTCTCTGATCAAAATATAAAGTTTCCTTTGCTTGTGAACCAAACCCAGTCTCGATCTGTTGGCCCCAATGACACTGGGCAGGGGGACACTTGTTGGGGTCCACTCTGGAGGATCAGTAACAGAAATTGAGACTATTGTAACCTCAATGAACAGATGTGTGAGCCAAACTGTAGTTAACATAGAACAGTGTATGAGGCTCGGGTAAAATAAGATGTTTTTAACACTTCCATTTGATATTTCCATCACTTTTTATAAGCAAGTTCAGTGAAAAGGTTTGTCTTATTTGTCAGGTCAATATTAGAGAAACGAAGTGATTTCTTTCCAAGGATGTACAGCTAATAATCTTGGTTAAACCTTCAATCTTGTTTTAAATGCTTTTCCATTGAAAATGATACCTCTCTTTCAGCTCCCCCATTTCTGAGAAGTATAAAATCTTATAATTTATTATTACCAAAGGGGAAAGGTGGGAGGAGGGATAAATTAACAGTTTGGAATGAACACATACACACTGCTATGTATAAAATAGATCATCAACAAGGAACTACTGTATAGCACAGGGAACTACACTCAACATTTTGCAATAACCTATAAGGGGAAATAATCTGAAAAAGAATAGATATTTTTATTGACATCATCTATCAATGACAGTTAAAGTGTAGCCTAAGGGAAGCTGGTGGTGAGTGCTTCTGACCCTGAAGACTTCAATCATCTAAAGTTTGGACTCTGCCTACTTCCCAAGGCCCTTAATGAACATATGTGTAGCCGTAGCTTAAAAACTTCCCCAGTTTGGGTTTCGGGGAGACACTGATTTTGAAAAAGCCCTGGTGTTCTCCTTACATGAATGGGACTCTTCCTACTGCTAAAACATGTCTGTCACACCCAGAGGATGGTATACCGTCTGATCGGGAAGAGTTTGGAAAAGGCATCTCATCTCCTCATCTCCTGGTGCTCGGGTTCACCTCTCCAGCGTCTTTACTAACAGTCTCCCCACTTGGAGATGTCAGCACTGTCAACATCCTGTTGCGTACAGTTTGGAATTTGTCCAGAGGATGAAGCGGAAGGATGAGGAACAATGAGAGACAAGTCCTAGGTGTTCAGACAGGCACATGTCACTCTAATTTCCAATCAGGAAGACGAATTGACCAAAGGCTAGGGTTGCCCATGGAAACAGTATAGGGCTTGAGGAAATCCCGCTGCTTTGTGGCCAGTTCCCATAAACACGAGTTGAACAATGGAACTCAGGGGCAGTAAAATTCACAAAACTGCAGAGTTGAAAATATCCATCACTGAAAAATGTCTTGAGGAAAGTCAGAGAAAAGGACTTGTAAGCAAGGGAGAATGGCAGGAAAGGGATTTGAGGAGGTAGAAAGGACTCGCCATTAAGCACAAGAAAAGGAGCTGAACATTGCCAACATTGCCAACATTGCAGTTGGCCAAAAAGGGTGTATGCGTTCTTTTCTGTATATATTCAAGAAAAGGGCATACACTTTTTTAGCCAACCAAACAGGTGGGCACTGGAAGTCAATACTACAAAAGATATCACTTCGCATCAGTCAGAAGAGCCATCCTCATAAAGCGTAAACAACAGAAATGCAGGACAGGGCAACGAGAAGAGGGAGCCCTGTGAGACTTATAGTGGAAATGTATATTGCCAACGGCCATTCTGGAGAAGTGTATTGTGTTTACTAAAGCATCTAAAAAATGAGCTACAGAGCATAGGGCACTTGCACTCATGGGCGTATATCTTGGGAAAAACAAAAATCGAGAGGACACAGGCACCCCAATGTTTACCCCCTCTCTGTTTAAAAGATCCTCGACTAGGATATAACTTAAATGTCTCTGGAGGGAAAAAATGGATAGAGATGTGGTACTTAGGTAGAGTGGAATATTATTCAGCCTGGAAATCAATGAAATATGGCCAGTTGTAACAACTCCGGAGGAGTTACGTATGATCATTCTAAGTGACAGAATTCAAAAAGAAAAAGACACATATCATAAGATATCACTTAAAGGTGGAATCCAAAATGGCTACACATGAAATAAATTACAAAACAAAAACATAGTCAAATATGTAGAAAACACGCATAAGGCTGCTAAACGGGAAAGGTGGGGAGGGGTGAGGCATCATCCAGGAGGTTGAAATTAGCAAAGATACCATTCCAAATACCAAACTGATAATCAACAAGGCCTACACGGTAGCTAAAAGAACTGCACTCAGCACACTCAAGTCACCGGAAAAGAATATATACGACTGGTAAGAATCTGAAAAAGAATTTATTGATGTCTCTCTGTACGCGAATCAAGTGGATGTACAGCAGCAAGAAACAGAGCTTTGAAAATCAGCTGTAACCAATATAGTAATAAATTGAAAAAAATAAACGACAGAGAGACAGAGAAAACCTCTTACAACTTTTCCTCAGGGACGGTGATGCAACATGGATTGAACACATCTAGACCCACAGCAGGATGAGACATAAGGCTGGAAACTGTTTGCGCTAAGAGAAATGTGAGGTTGGGTGAGGAAATGCACACCCTTTAAAGTAATACTACCTGGTACCCATTCAATGGGTCCCAAATCTGCAGGTTCAAGGGATCTTCCTACAGCTAAAACATGCATGGAAAACCCAGAGGACTGTACACCATGTGATCGGGAGATGTGTCTAAAATGCACCTCATTTATCCTCTCCTGGTGCTCCTGTTCACCATTCCAGCCACGCTACTTAGAATCTCCCCACTTGGAGAATCAGCACATTTAAACTTCTGTTTCACACATTTTGCAAATTGTGAGGAGGATGAACGGGAAGAGGGGGAACCAATGAGAGAAGAGTTGTAGGGGTTTGGACGGGCACATATCACTCTAATTTCCCATTAAGAGTAAGAATTAAAGAAAGGCTCAGCCTGCCTCGCCGGAGCCAAAATAGGGCCTGAAGCAATCCTGCGGGTTTGAGGCCAGCTCACAAAAGAGCAACTTAAAAAATGGAGCTCAGGGTCACTGCAATTCACAAACCTGCAGAGTTATAAATGAAAACTAACATCCAAAAATATGTTGAGGTAAGGCAAAGAAGAGGATCTGAATGCAAGACAGAATTGCAAGAAACAGATTTCAAGAGATAGATTGGACTCGTCTTTAACGCACATGAAAAGCGGCAGAATTTCGACAATGATGCAGTTGGCCCAAAAGGGCGTATGCGTTTTTTCCTGATTATATCCAGGAAAAAACGCATACGCACTTTATGGGCAACGAAGCAAGCAAGCATTGCAAATGTGCACAACAAAGAAGTCTCACTTCCCACTGGTCAAAAGGGCCATCCTAAAAAATTGTAAAAACCAGAAATGCAGGACAGGCCATGGAGAACAGGGAGCCTTTATACGCTGATGGGCAGTGTGTGAACTGCCAAGAGCCACTCTGGAGAAGTGTATGGTGGTTCCTAAATCATCTAAAAAACAGAGCTACAGAGCATAGGACACTTCCAATCATGGGAGTATATCTAGGGAAGTCTAAAAATCAACAAGACACAAGCACACCACAGTTTAGGGCTACTCTGTTTACAAGAACCTCAACTTCAGTACACCTTAAATATCCCAGGAAAGAGAACAATGGATAAAGAAGATGTGGTACTTATGTACAATGGAATATCTCTTCACCATGAAATCAATGTAATAAGGCTAGTAGAAGGATAAAGAGTGGATTTAGGTCCGATAATACTACTTGAAATAAGTCAAACAGAAAAAGAAACATATCATAAGATATCACTTATAGAGGGAGGGTAAATATGGCTGCACAAGAAATGAATTACAGAATAGAACAGTGTCTCACATTTAGAAAACACACTTATGTCAGCTTAAGGGGAAAGGAGAGGTGGGGTGATGCATAAAACCAGAGTTTGAAATTAGCACAGATACCGTTCAATAAACCAAATAGGTATTAGACAAGATCTACACCTTGCTCAATGAACAGGCCTCAACACACCCTATACACTGCAGAGAAATATATCTGAGGAATAAGAATCTTAAAACCCATGTATTGATATATCTCCATAAGGGAATCAAGTGTGTGCAGAGCGGCACAAACACAGCAGTGAAAAGGAGCTAAACCCCATTATAGAAATAAATTTTAAAAACAAAACGCTGAAACAATGAAAGAGAGAAAAATTCTTACAAAATTCGCTCAGGGGCTGTGATGCAACCTGGATTGACCACATATAAACCCACAGCTGGATAAGACATAAGGCTGGACACTTGGGGCTGACAGGATTGGTGAGCTTTGGTGAGCAACTGCCGAAAGTTTAATGCAATACTTCATGCTACTCAGTCCAAGGGTCCCAACACTCCAGGTTGAAGGGAATCTTCCTACAGCTAAACCATGCTTGGGAAACCCAGCGACTGGTATACCATATGATCGGGAAAGGTTTCTAAAACGCACCTCATTTTTCCTCTCCTGGGGCTCCGGATCGACATTCCAGCTGCTTTACTAACAACATCCCCACATGGAGTCAATGCCTTTAAGTTCTGGTATCGCACAGTCTGCAGTTAGTGCAGAGGATGAATGGGAATAGGGGGAACCAGTGAGAAACTAGCTGTAGCGGTTTCAATGCGCACATGTCACTCTAATATCACATCAGTAAGAAGAATTAACCAAAGGCACAGCAGGTGCCCCAGAAGAAAAATAGGGCTTCAAGGAATCCTGTGGTTATGGGTCAATACCACAAAAATAAGAGCTAAAAAATGGAGCTAAGGGCCACTGCAATTCAAAAACCTGCAGAGTTATAAAGGCCAACTATTTTTAAAAAATATATTGAGGTAAGGCTATGAAGAGGCATTGAAAGCAAGGCAGAATTGCAGGAAACAGATTTCAGGAGGTAGACTGGAATTGCATTGAAAGCATAGGAAAAGAGGCAGAACGTCCACAATGATGCACTTGGCCAAAAAGGGCGTATGCGTTTTTTCCTGAATATATTCAGGAAAAAACGCATACGCCCTTTTTGGCCAACCAAGCAAACTTGCAAAGGAAATCTGCACTACAATGAAGTCTCACTTCCCCCCGGTCAAAAGGGCCATCTGAAAAAAGTGTAAAATCCAGAAAGGCAGGACAGGCCATGGAGAACTGGGAGCCTTGTTATGCTGAAGGGCGGGATATAAATTGCCAACAAACACTCGGGAGAAGTGTATGGTGTTTCCTGAAACATCTAAAAAACAAAGCAACAGAGCCTAGGGCACTTCCACTTATGGTCCTATAGCTTAGGGAATTTAAAATCAAAAAGACACAGCCATCCCAAAGTTTCGAACGGCTCTGTTTACAAGAACCTCGTTTACAGTACAAGTTCAACATCGCAGAAAGTGAAAAATGGATAAAAAAGTTGTGCTATTTACTTACAAAGCAATATCACTCAGCAATGAAATCTGTGTCATCAGGCCCTTAGCATCACAATGAGTGGATTCAGGTATGATGATTCTAACTGAAATAAGTCACACAGAAAAAGAAACATCATAAGATATCAGTAATACACGGAATGTAAACTTGGCTATACAGGAACTGAATTACAGAACAGAACAGGGTCTCAAATTTAAAAAACCAACTTATGCTTGCTTAAGGGGAAAGGTGAGTTGGGGTGCTGCATAAAACCAGAGATTGAAATGAGCACAGATAAAGTTCCTTAAGCCAAATATGGAATAGACAAGAGCTACTCCTTGCTCAACGAAATGGACTCAACACCGCATATTAAACGCCTAAGAATGTACCTGACTAGTAAGTATCTTAAAACCTATGGATTGCTATGTCTCCGAAAGAGAATCAAGCATGTGTACAGGGGCATAAACACAGCAGTGATAGGATTGGAGAGGTTCAGTGAGCAAATGAAGACCCTTTGAAGTCATATTGCATGGTACCCATTCCACGGGTTTCAACTACCCAGATTTTAGGTATTCTTCCTTCAGCTAAAACATGCATGTGGAACCCAGAGTATGATCAACCATGTGATCGGGAGACGTGTTCAAATATGTCTCAGTTTTCCTCCCCTGGTACTCGGGTGCAACATTCCAGACGCTTTACTAACACTCTCCCCACTTGGAGAGTCAGCGCCTTTAACCTCCTGTTTGGCCCAGTTTGCAATTTCTGCGGAAGATGAACAGGAATAGCGAGAACCAATGAGAGGCTAGCTGAAGGTGTCTGGACGGGCAAATTTAACTCTCA
Organism: Stenella coeruleoalba; assembly: GCF_951394435.1. NCBI lineage: Eukaryota > Metazoa > Chordata > Mammalia > Artiodactyla > Delphinidae > Stenella > Stenella coeruleoalba. Next base: position 71,851 of record NW_027646074.1, read on the forward strand.
TTTCCCACCAGGAAGAGGAAATAACCAAAGGCTCAGCGTGCCGAACCGGAACCAGATTAGGGCCTGAAGCCATCCTGCGGTGTTGCGGCCAGCTCAAAAGAAAGCGAGTTGAAGAAAGGAGCTCAGGGGCACTGTAATTCACAAACCTGCAGAGTTATAAATGACAGCTATCGTCCAAAAATAGACTGAAGTAAGGCTGCCAAGAGGACTTGAAAGCGGGGCAGAATTGCAGGAAACCGATTTCAGGAGGTAGACTGGAATTGCATTGAAAGCATAGGAAAAGAGGCAGAACGTCCACAATGATGCACTTGGCCAAAAAGGGCGTATGCGTTTTTTCCTGAATATATTCAGGAAAAAACGCATACGCCCTTTTTGGCCAACCAAGCAAGCTTGCAAAGGAAATCTACACTACAATGAAGTCTCACTTCCCCCCGGTCAAAAGGGCCATCTGAAAAAATTGTAAAATCCAGAAAGGCAGGACAGGCCATGGAGAACTGGGAGCCTTGTTATGCTGATGGGCGGGATGTAAATTGCCAACAACCACTCGGGAGAAGTGTATGGTGTTTCCTGAAACATCTAAAAAACAAAGCAACAGAACCTAGGGCACTTCCACTTATGGTCCTATAGCTTAGGGAAATTAAAATCAAAAAGGCACAGCCACCCCAAAGTTTGGAACGGCTCTGTTTACAAGAACCTCGTTTACAGTACAAGTTCAACATCGCAGAAAGTGAAAAATGGATAAAGAAGTTGTGGTATTTACTTACAAAGCAATATCACTCAGCAATGAAATCTGTGTCATCAGGCCCTTAGCAGCACAATGAGTGGATTCAGGTATGATGATTCTAACTGAAATAAGTCACACAGAAAAAGAAACATCATAAGATATCAGTAATACACGGAATGTAAACTTGGCTATACAGGAACTGAATTACAGAACAGAACAGGGTCTCAAATTTAAAAAACCAACTTATGCTTGCTTAAGGGGAAAGGTGAGTTGGGGTGCTGCATAAAACCAGAGATTGAAATGAGCACAGATAAAGTTCCTTAAGCCAAATATGGAATAGACAAGAGCTACTCCTTGCTCAACGAAATGGACTCAACACCGCATATTAAACGCCTAAGAATGTACCTGACTAGTAAGTATCTTAAAACCTATGGATTGCTATGTCTCCGAAAGAGAATCAAGCATGTGTACAGGGGCATAAACACAGCAGTGATAGGATTGGAGAGGTTCAGTGAGCAAATGAAGACCCTTTGAAGTCATATTGCATGGTACCCATTCCACGGGTTTCAACTACCCAGATTTTAGGTATTCTTCCTTCAGCTAAAACATGCATGTGGAACCCAGAGTATGATCAACCATGTGATCGGGAGACGTGTTCAAATATGTCTCAGTTTTCCTCCCCTGGTACTCGGGTGCAACATTCCAGACGCTTTACTAACACTCTCCCCACTTGGAGAGTCAGCGCCTTTAACCTCCTGTTTGGCCCAGTTTGCAATTTCTGCGGAAGATGAACAGGAATAGCGAGAACCAATGAGAGGCTAGCTGAAGGTGTCTGGACGGGCAAATTTAACTCTCATTTCCCACCAGGAAGAGGAAATAACCAAAGGCTCAGCGTGCCGAACCGGAACCAGATTAGGGCCTGAAGCCATCCTGCGGTGTTGCGGCCAGCTCAAAAGAAAGCGAGTTGAAGAAAGGAGCTCAGGGGCACTGTAATTCACAAACCTGCAGAGTTATAAATGACAGCTATCGTCCAAAAATAGACTGAAGTAAGGCTGCCAAGAGGACTTGAAAGCGGGGCAGAATTGCAGGAAACCGATTTCAGGAGGTAGACTGGAATTGCATTGAAAGCATAGGAAAAGAGGCAGAACGTCCACAATGATGCACTTGGCCAAAAAGGGCGTATGCGTTTTTTCCTGAATATATTCAGGAAAAAACGCATACGCCCTTTTTGGCCAACCAAGCAAGCTTGCAAAGGAAATCTACACTACAATGAAGTCTCACTTCCCCCCGGTCAAAAGGGCCATCTGAAAAAATTGTAAAATCCAGAAAGGCAGGACAGGCCATGGAGAACTGGGAGCCTTGTTATGCTGATGGGCGGGATGTAAATTGCCAACAACCACTCGGGAGAAGTGTATGGTGTTTCCTGAAACATCTAAAAAACAAAGCAACAGAACCTAGGGCACTTCCACTTATGGTCCTATAGCTTAGGGAAATTAAAATCAAAAAGGCACAGCCACCCCAAAGTTTGGAACGGCTCTGTTTACAAGAACCTCGTTTACAGTACAAGTTCAACATCGCAGAAAGTGAAAAATGGATAAAGAAGTTGTGGTATTTACTTACAAAGCAATATCACTCAGCAATGAAATCTGTGTCATCAGGCCCTTAGCAGCACAATGAGTGGATTCAGGTATGATGATTCTAACTGAAATAAGTCACACAGAAAAAGAAACATCATAAGATATCAGTAATACACGGAATGTAAACTTGGCTACACAGGAACTGAATTACAGAACAGAACAGGGTCTCAAATTTAGAAAACCAACTTATGCTTGCTTAAGGGGAAAGGTGAGTTGGGGTGCTGCATAAAACCAGAGATTGAAATGAGCACAGATAAAGTTCCTTAAGCCAAATATGGAATAGACAAGAGCTACTCCTTGCTCAACGAAATGGACTCAACACCGCATATTAAACGCCTAAGAATGTACCTGACTAGTAAGTATCTTAAAACCTATGGATTGCTATGTCTCCGAAAGAGAATCAAGCATGTGTACAGGGGCATAAACGCAGCAGTGATAGGATTGGAGAGGTTCAGTGAGCAAATGAAGACCTTTGAAGTCATATTGCATGGTACCCATTCCACGGGTTTCAACTACGCAGATTTTAGGTATTCTTCCTTCAGCTAAAACATGCATGTGGAACCCAGAGTATGATCAACCATGTGATCGGGAGACGTGTTCAAATATGTCTCAGTTTTCCTCCTCTGGTACTCGGGTGCAACATTCCAGACGCTTTACTAACACTCTCCCCACTTGGAGAGTCAGTCCCTTTAACCTCCTGTTTGGCCCAGTTTGCAATTTCTGCGGAAGATGAACAGGAATAGCGAGAACCAATGAGAGGCTAGCTGGAGGTGTCTGAACGGGCAAATTTAACTCTAATTTCCCACCAGGAAGAGGAATTAACCAAAGGCTCAGCATGCCGGGCCGGAACCAGATTAGGGCCTGAAGCCATCCTGCGGTGTTGCGGCCAGCTCAAAAGAAAGCGAGTTGAAGAAAGGAGCTCAGGGGCACTGTAATTCACAAACCTGCAGAGTTATAAATGACAGCTATCGTCCAAAAATAGACTGAAGTAAGGCTGCCAAGAGGACTTGAAAGCGGGGCAGAATTGCAGGAAACCGATTTCAGGAGGTAGACTGGAATTGCATTGAAAGCATAGGAAAAGAGGCAGAACGTCCACAATGATGCACTTGGCCAAAAAGGGCGTATGCGTTTTTTCCTGAAAATATTCAGGAAAAAACGCATACGCCCTTTTTGGCCAACCAAGCAAGCTTGCAAAGGAAATCTGCACTACAATGAAGTCTCACTTCCCCCCGGTCAAAAGGGCCATCAGAATAAAGTGTAAAATCCAGAAAGGCAGGACAGGCCATGGAGAACTGGGAGCCTTGTTATGCTGATGGGCGGGATGTAAATTGCCAACAGACACTCAGGAGAAGTGTATGGTGTTTCCTGAAACATCTAAAAAACAAAGCAACAGAGCCTAGGGCACTTCCACTTATGGTCCTATAGCTTAGGGAAATTAATATCAAAAAGACACAGCAACCCCAAAATTTGGGACGGCTCTTTTTACAGGAATCTCTTCTATGGCACAAGTTAAATATCCCAGAGAGCAAATAATGGATAAAGAAGTTGCGGTACTTCTGTACAACAGAATACCACTCAGCAATGAAATCTATGTCATCAGGCCCGTACCAGCATAATGAGTGCATTGAGGCACGATGATTCTAAGTGAAATAAGTCACACAGAAAAAGAAACATCATAAGGTATCACTAATACACGGAATGTGAACTTGGCTACACATGAACTGAATTACAAAACAGAACAGGGTCTCAAGTTTAGAAAACCAACTTATGCCTGCTTAAGGGGGAAGGTGAGTTGGGGTGCTGCATAAAAGCAGAGTTTGAAATTAGCACAGATACCGTTCCATAAGCCAAATATGTAATAGACAAGAGCTACCCCTTGCTCAACGAAATGGATTCAACAATGAGGTATCACCTCACACCTGGTAGAATAGGCATCATTGAAAATCTACAAACAAAAAATGCTGGAAAGGGTGTGGAGAAAAGGAACCCTCTTCCACTATTGTTGGGAATATAAATTGATACAGTCATTATGGAGAACAATATGGAATTTCTTAAGAAACTAACAATAGAATTACCATATGATACAGCAATCCCAGTACTGGACATATACCCAGACAAAACCATAAATCAAAAAGAGTCATTCACCGCAATGTTCATTGCATCCCTATTTACAATATCGAGGTAATGGAAGCAACCTAAATGCCCACAGACAGACGAATGCATAAAGCTGTGGTACATATATAAAATGGAATATTACTAAGCCATGAAAAGGAATGAAATTGGGTCATTTGTAGAGACGTCGATGGATCTAGAGACTGTCATACAGAGTGAAGTAAGTCAGAAAGAGAAAAACAAATCTTGTATATTCATGCATATATGTGGAAGCTAGAAAAACTGTACAGATTAACCATTTTGCAAGGCATAAATAGAGCAACAGATGTAGACAACAAACGTATGGACAACAAGGGGGGAAAGCTGTTGGGGGGGTGGTGGTGGGAGGAGTTGAGAGACTGGGATTGGCATGTATACATTTATATGTATAAAATAGATAACCAATAAGAACCTGCTGTATAAAAATACAAAATAAAATTCAAAATTAAAAAGAAATAAAATTTAAAAAATAAAACAGAAAAAACAATTATTCCCTGCACATACATGTATTTATATGAATAAATTATTTCCATGCTTATATCTGTAAATACAAAAAAGAGGAATAAAATCTACCTTGAACCAAAAACGAAAAAGAGAAAAAAAACACAGAACCCACCAGTTACACAGAGGAAAACCGTATCAGGGCACTTGCTCCAGTTGTAAACAATTCTGAAGTTGGTCAGTGGTGGGGAATCGTCTCCCATTCAGCCAGCAGCCCCCACGCAACAAGCGTCCTCATTGCAAAGCTGGGGCACCGTGCCGAGGCATCTGTGAGTAAACGTGAGCTGAGCCCCAGGCCAGGTGCTGCTGAACTATTCCCACCCGTCCCAGGTAAAACACCTGAATATATACAAGGACTTGAAAGCCTAGAGGAAGGGCCATAGAGCCACACGAGTGACAGCATGCCGGCCGACTTGGTGCCTGCAGGCCAGCCAGGATGGTCCTGGCCCTGGGTGCTCTTCTGGAAGATTTCCATTTCCCTGCCTGAGATACCCGTCCTGTCCCTGCCCCCACTGCTTTTTTCCTTCCTCACCTCTGCCCAGGGAGAAATTCCAGCAGCAGGTATGGGTGACACATCCTCTTCTTTAGCAGGTGGCAGCCTGGCAACTGCTGCAGAAAGTCCAGCAGAGCCCCACTCACACTGGGCCACCCACAAAGCCGTGGCCTCTCACTCCCTCCCACCAGCCCAGCCCCGAGACTGCTGACAGGGCAGAGAAAATGGCGTCAGGCACGGCTGCAGGGGCTCTTGCTGCCTGGAGTGGTATTTATATTGATCTCAACCCAGGCACACCTGGGGAGGGCTGGCCGGCACGGTAAGGCTGCCCAGGTCAGCCAATCATCACCCCTCAGGGGCTCACAGTTGCAGAAAATGGAACTTGCTGAACCGGCCAGGTCCAAGGAACAGGTGTGGGCTCCTGAGAGTCAGGATAGACAAGGGGCTGCAGCTTTGGCTTGTTTTCTAATCATTTTATCTGGCCCATGAGTGGGAGACAACTTCAAGAAAACCCTCTCCTAATGAGAGGAACCCAGGAGTCAGGCAGAGGAGGGGTGGGTGGTGGTTGGAGACAGAGGCCTGGTGCCCCGGGTGCAGTGGAAGTCTCTGGAAGACCAGGTGGAGGGAGGCCTCACGGAGTGATGCCCAGGGTCACAGACCTGTCGCAGCTGCTGTTTGTTAGTTCAAGTCCTGCTCTGAGGTGCTCTGTGTCAGCTCTGAGCGACAGGTGAGCTGGGGGTGCTCTGCAATGAGGGCTATGTGCACGGTTCCTGTGTGCCCAGCCCTGCCACGGTACCTGCAAGGGTAGCTCTGTATCCTGGGAGGGGCCTGACCACGAGAGCCCCGTGGGCTGGGGTGGGGGTGGGGTACCTGCCCAGGTGAGCTCCATATTCTGGGATTGGTCTGACCACGAGAGCCCCATGGGCTGCTGGGGACCTGGTAAAGGATGTCAGGACAGTCAGTGAAGCCACCGAGGATATACCTCCAGTTGCTCCTAATTCCTACACCCTGCTGGTCATTCTACCAACCACCAGGACATGGTATTCTGTATTAGTCTTCAATGATGCCTTCTTTTGTATTCCATTAGTCCCAGAGTCACAAGAAATTTTGGCTTGTGAGTGGCAGGACTCCACATACAACTAAAACAATACTTCCGGGCCGTCTGGCCCCAAGGGTGCAAAAATTCCCACACCATCTTTGGGGAAAGCTTAGCTAAAGACCTAAAAGTTCTACCTCTGGAAAAGGAAACCCTCCTTCAATATGCAGACGACATTCTGATCACCAGCCCTACTAAGGAGGCCTCTGAACTACCAAGCCAATAAAGGATAGAAGTTGTCCAAGAAAAAGCTCAAATATCACAGACTGCGGTGACCTGCCTGGGCTTCATTCTCACAGAAGGTCAGAGAAGCCCATCCCAGGAAAGGGAAGAAACCATTTTCAGCCTTACCCCTTTCTAAAACTAGAAGACAGCTTAGGGGTTCCTGGGGAGGCCAGGGTTTGCTGCTTCTGGATCCCTAACTACAGTCTACTAGCTGGGCCTCTATATGAAACACTGAAAGGAAAAGATGATGATCCTTTTGAATAGAATCCAGAAGTGGCCTTTCAAGAATGGAAAGAGCAGTCAATTCAGACCCTTGCCCTGGAACTCCCTAATTTAGCTAAACCCTTTGACCTTTACATTCCCGGTGAAAGGTGAATCGCCATTGGAGAATTAGTGCAAAAACTGGGACCGCTTGAAATGGAACAATGCAAGAATGCCATCCAGGTAGGATAAACTACGGTCACTAAGGGGCTTGGCCCACTGCCACATCTGGCCAAGATACTGGCGGTATCTAAAAACCTGGAAATCAGCAGCCCAAAAGGCCACCTCCCTCCTAAGGGAAAAGGACCCCACGTGGTGATCCTAACCACCAACCATGCCCTGAAGTTGCAGGGTTCGCTCCGTGGGCACACCGACCTCGAGTGAGGAGGCCCTCCAACTCCAACATCCAGAGAGATAACCGGGGGCAACAGGGCACCATGACGACTCGTGTGAACATCACTTGACCTGGAGTTTCTCTCATAAAACAACAAGAGTGTGTCCCAAAAGAGTAGACTACTGCTTGCAGGACTTACTGCACCCAGAGGGGAGCTAATAATCTTGGCGGGGGAACAGTATACCACACTGTCACCATAGAAAAGCCTACAGACACCGTGATGATGGTGGCCAATAAGACCGGCTGGACTCCTGTTTACTTCAAAAGGCTGTTGACTCAGTAGCCATCATGGTCCTTGGTCACCACTGACCCTGGACTGTCTGGGAGTTGAGCGGGCAGGGCTCTGACACCTGGTGCTGTTTGTACGTTAATTCAGGGGCCTAATTGAAGAAAGCGCAGACTACTGGTCAGAGCATCTAGGCTGGCAGAGACGGTCAGCCTAAGGTGGCCGAACAAATGTGGGGCGGGGTGAAACCGGCCCCCACAGCGTCTCTGCACATCTCTTTCCTGGACCCTTAAAGGTCATTAGAATCTATAACACTTCCAATGCTGGTGCTCAGGTGGACGAGCAGGGAGGCAGGGGTCCTGGGGACAATCAACGTCACCGGGAGGCTGCTGGGGAGAAGCTCTGACCCTCGCCCCAGGGTATGAGGGCTCCCAACTCAGCACTCAGCAGTTACAGAAGAAGGGTCTGCACCCTCAGCACTCCAAGAATGAGGAACGGGACAAAAGGCAGAGGAGGGGTTTGTCCCCAGCAAAGCCCATTAAAAATCCCTGGGAGATAAAAATAGAATCTGGGCAATAAAGTCAAGTCTAACCTTTTTTATCCTTTGTGCTTTGTCTAATTTCACGTGCTCCTAGGGTCCCGCATGCAGAGGTTCCACACCCGGCACTTCAGACCAGATTTCCTAGTGCAGAATGGCTGGGTCGACACCTCAGCTCCTGGGGCCCAGTGCAGACTCCACGATATAGAGCCTGAGCTACAGCCAACCCGGCCCTCGAGAGCTCCGCCGCCTCCCTCCCTCCCACTGACTCTGACAGGATCTCTACACAGCAGCCCAGCCCACAGCCCACGGGGTAGTGCATGCTCTCACCTCTCCATTCTCTGATCAAAATATAAAGTTTCCTTTGCTTGTGAACCAAACCCAGTCTCGATCTGTTGGCCCCAATGACACTGGGCAGGGGGACACTTGTTGGGGTCCACTCTGGAGGATCAGTAACAGAAATTGAGACTATTGTAACCTCAATGAACAGATGTGTGAGCCAAACTGTAGTTAACATAGAACAGTGTATGAGGCTCGGGTAAAATAAGATGTTTTTAACACTTCCATTTGATATTTCCATCACTTTTTATAAGCAAGTTCAGTGAAAAGGTTTGTCTTATTTGTCAGGTCAATATTAGAGAAACGAAGTGATTTCTTTCCAAGGATGTACAGCTAATAATCTTGGTTAAACCTTCAATCTTGTTTTAAATGCTTTTCCATTGAAAATGATACCTCTCTTTCAGCTCCCCCATTTCTGAGAAGTATAAAATCTTATAATTTATTATTACCAAAGGGGAAAGGTGGGAGGAGGGATAAATTAACAGTTTGGAATGAACACATACACACTGCTATGTATAAAATAGATCATCAACAAGGAACTACTGTATAGCACAGGGAACTACACTCAACATTTTGCAATAACCTATAAGGGGAAATAATCTGAAAAAGAATAGATATTTTTATTGACATCATCTATCAATGACAGTTAAAGTGTAGCCTAAGGGAAGCTGGTGGTGAGTGCTTCTGACCCTGAAGACTTCAATCATCTAAAGTTTGGACTCTGCCTACTTCCCAAGGCCCTTAATGAACATATGTGTAGCCGTAGCTTAAAAACTTCCCCAGTTTGGGTTTCGGGGAGACACTGATTTTGAAAAAGCCCTGGTGTTCTCCTTACATGAATGGGACTCTTCCTACTGCTAAAACATGTCTGTCACACCCAGAGGATGGTATACCGTCTGATCGGGAAGAGTTTGGAAAAGGCATCTCATCTCCTCATCTCCTGGTGCTCGGGTTCACCTCTCCAGCGTCTTTACTAACAGTCTCCCCACTTGGAGATGTCAGCACTGTCAACATCCTGTTGCGTACAGTTTGGAATTTGTCCAGAGGATGAAGCGGAAGGATGAGGAACAATGAGAGACAAGTCCTAGGTGTTCAGACAGGCACATGTCACTCTAATTTCCAATCAGGAAGACGAATTGACCAAAGGCTAGGGTTGCCCATGGAAACAGTATAGGGCTTGAGGAAATCCCGCTGCTTTGTGGCCAGTTCCCATAAACACGAGTTGAACAATGGAACTCAGGGGCAGTAAAATTCACAAAACTGCAGAGTTGAAAATATCCATCACTGAAAAATGTCTTGAGGAAAGTCAGAGAAAAGGACTTGTAAGCAAGGGAGAATGGCAGGAAAGGGATTTGAGGAGGTAGAAAGGACTCGCCATTAAGCACAAGAAAAGGAGCTGAACATTGCCAACATTGCCAACATTGCAGTTGGCCAAAAAGGGTGTATGCGTTCTTTTCTGTATATATTCAAGAAAAGGGCATACACTTTTTTAGCCAACCAAACAGGTGGGCACTGGAAGTCAATACTACAAAAGATATCACTTCGCATCAGTCAGAAGAGCCATCCTCATAAAGCGTAAACAACAGAAATGCAGGACAGGGCAACGAGAAGAGGGAGCCCTGTGAGACTTATAGTGGAAATGTATATTGCCAACGGCCATTCTGGAGAAGTGTATTGTGTTTACTAAAGCATCTAAAAAATGAGCTACAGAGCATAGGGCACTTGCACTCATGGGCGTATATCTTGGGAAAAACAAAAATCGAGAGGACACAGGCACCCCAATGTTTACCCCCTCTCTGTTTAAAAGATCCTCGACTAGGATATAACTTAAATGTCTCTGGAGGGAAAAAATGGATAGAGATGTGGTACTTAGGTAGAGTGGAATATTATTCAGCCTGGAAATCAATGAAATATGGCCAGTTGTAACAACTCCGGAGGAGTTACGTATGATCATTCTAAGTGACAGAATTCAAAAAGAAAAAGACACATATCATAAGATATCACTTAAAGGTGGAATCCAAAATGGCTACACATGAAATAAATTACAAAACAAAAACATAGTCAAATATGTAGAAAACACGCATAAGGCTGCTAAACGGGAAAGGTGGGGAGGGGTGAGGCATCATCCAGGAGGTTGAAATTAGCAAAGATACCATTCCAAATACCAAACTGATAATCAACAAGGCCTACACGGTAGCTAAAAGAACTGCACTCAGCACACTCAAGTCACCGGAAAAGAATATATACGACTGGTAAGAATCTGAAAAAGAATTTATTGATGTCTCTCTGTACGCGAATCAAGTGGATGTACAGCAGCAAGAAACAGAGCTTTGAAAATCAGCTGTAACCAATATAGTAATAAATTGAAAAAAATAAACGACAGAGAGACAGAGAAAACCTCTTACAACTTTTCCTCAGGGACGGTGATGCAACATGGATTGAACACATCTAGACCCACAGCAGGATGAGACATAAGGCTGGAAACTGTTTGCGCTAAGAGAAATGTGAGGTTGGGTGAGGAAATGCACACCCTTTAAAGTAATACTACCTGGTACCCATTCAATGGGTCCCAAATCTGCAGGTTCAAGGGATCTTCCTACAGCTAAAACATGCATGGAAAACCCAGAGGACTGTACACCATGTGATCGGGAGATGTGTCTAAAATGCACCTCATTTATCCTCTCCTGGTGCTCCTGTTCACCATTCCAGCCACGCTACTTAGAATCTCCCCACTTGGAGAATCAGCACATTTAAACTTCTGTTTCACACATTTTGCAAATTGTGAGGAGGATGAACGGGAAGAGGGGGAACCAATGAGAGAAGAGTTGTAGGGGTTTGGACGGGCACATATCACTCTAATTTCCCATTAAGAGTAAGAATTAAAGAAAGGCTCAGCCTGCCTCGCCGGAGCCAAAATAGGGCCTGAAGCAATCCTGCGGGTTTGAGGCCAGCTCACAAAAGAGCAACTTAAAAAATGGAGCTCAGGGTCACTGCAATTCACAAACCTGCAGAGTTATAAATGAAAACTAACATCCAAAAATATGTTGAGGTAAGGCAAAGAAGAGGATCTGAATGCAAGACAGAATTGCAAGAAACAGATTTCAAGAGATAGATTGGACTCGTCTTTAACGCACATGAAAAGCGGCAGAATTTCGACAATGATGCAGTTGGCCCAAAAGGGCGTATGCGTTTTTTCCTGATTATATCCAGGAAAAAACGCATACGCACTTTATGGGCAACGAAGCAAGCAAGCATTGCAAATGTGCACAACAAAGAAGTCTCACTTCCCACTGGTCAAAAGGGCCATCCTAAAAAATTGTAAAAACCAGAAATGCAGGACAGGCCATGGAGAACAGGGAGCCTTTATACGCTGATGGGCAGTGTGTGAACTGCCAAGAGCCACTCTGGAGAAGTGTATGGTGGTTCCTAAATCATCTAAAAAACAGAGCTACAGAGCATAGGACACTTCCAATCATGGGAGTATATCTAGGGAAGTCTAAAAATCAACAAGACACAAGCACACCACAGTTTAGGGCTACTCTGTTTACAAGAACCTCAACTTCAGTACACCTTAAATATCCCAGGAAAGAGAACAATGGATAAAGAAGATGTGGTACTTATGTACAATGGAATATCTCTTCACCATGAAATCAATGTAATAAGGCTAGTAGAAGGATAAAGAGTGGATTTAGGTCCGATAATACTACTTGAAATAAGTCAAACAGAAAAAGAAACATATCATAAGATATCACTTATAGAGGGAGGGTAAATATGGCTGCACAAGAAATGAATTACAGAATAGAACAGTGTCTCACATTTAGAAAACACACTTATGTCAGCTTAAGGGGAAAGGAGAGGTGGGGTGATGCATAAAACCAGAGTTTGAAATTAGCACAGATACCGTTCAATAAACCAAATAGGTATTAGACAAGATCTACACCTTGCTCAATGAACAGGCCTCAACACACCCTATACACTGCAGAGAAATATATCTGAGGAATAAGAATCTTAAAACCCATGTATTGATATATCTCCATAAGGGAATCAAGTGTGTGCAGAGCGGCACAAACACAGCAGTGAAAAGGAGCTAAACCCCATTATAGAAATAAATTTTAAAAACAAAACGCTGAAACAATGAAAGAGAGAAAAATTCTTACAAAATTCGCTCAGGGGCTGTGATGCAACCTGGATTGACCACATATAAACCCACAGCTGGATAAGACATAAGGCTGGACACTTGGGGCTGACAGGATTGGTGAGCTTTGGTGAGCAACTGCCGAAAGTTTAATGCAATACTTCATGCTACTCAGTCCAAGGGTCCCAACACTCCAGGTTGAAGGGAATCTTCCTACAGCTAAACCATGCTTGGGAAACCCAGCGACTGGTATACCATATGATCGGGAAAGGTTTCTAAAACGCACCTCATTTTTCCTCTCCTGGGGCTCCGGATCGACATTCCAGCTGCTTTACTAACAACATCCCCACATGGAGTCAATGCCTTTAAGTTCTGGTATCGCACAGTCTGCAGTTAGTGCAGAGGATGAATGGGAATAGGGGGAACCAGTGAGAAACTAGCTGTAGCGGTTTCAATGCGCACATGTCACTCTAATATCACATCAGTAAGAAGAATTAACCAAAGGCACAGCAGGTGCCCCAGAAGAAAAATAGGGCTTCAAGGAATCCTGTGGTTATGGGTCAATACCACAAAAATAAGAGCTAAAAAATGGAGCTAAGGGCCACTGCAATTCAAAAACCTGCAGAGTTATAAAGGCCAACTATTTTTAAAAAATATATTGAGGTAAGGCTATGAAGAGGCATTGAAAGCAAGGCAGAATTGCAGGAAACAGATTTCAGGAGGTAGACTGGAATTGCATTGAAAGCATAGGAAAAGAGGCAGAACGTCCACAATGATGCACTTGGCCAAAAAGGGCGTATGCGTTTTTTCCTGAATATATTCAGGAAAAAACGCATACGCCCTTTTTGGCCAACCAAGCAAACTTGCAAAGGAAATCTGCACTACAATGAAGTCTCACTTCCCCCCGGTCAAAAGGGCCATCTGAAAAAAGTGTAAAATCCAGAAAGGCAGGACAGGCCATGGAGAACTGGGAGCCTTGTTATGCTGAAGGGCGGGATATAAATTGCCAACAAACACTCGGGAGAAGTGTATGGTGTTTCCTGAAACATCTAAAAAACAAAGCAACAGAGCCTAGGGCACTTCCACTTATGGTCCTATAGCTTAGGGAATTTAAAATCAAAAAGACACAGCCATCCCAAAGTTTCGAACGGCTCTGTTTACAAGAACCTCGTTTACAGTACAAGTTCAACATCGCAGAAAGTGAAAAATGGATAAAAAAGTTGTGCTATTTACTTACAAAGCAATATCACTCAGCAATGAAATCTGTGTCATCAGGCCCTTAGCATCACAATGAGTGGATTCAGGTATGATGATTCTAACTGAAATAAGTCACACAGAAAAAGAAACATCATAAGATATCAGTAATACACGGAATGTAAACTTGGCTATACAGGAACTGAATTACAGAACAGAACAGGGTCTCAAATTTAAAAAACCAACTTATGCTTGCTTAAGGGGAAAGGTGAGTTGGGGTGCTGCATAAAACCAGAGATTGAAATGAGCACAGATAAAGTTCCTTAAGCCAAATATGGAATAGACAAGAGCTACTCCTTGCTCAACGAAATGGACTCAACACCGCATATTAAACGCCTAAGAATGTACCTGACTAGTAAGTATCTTAAAACCTATGGATTGCTATGTCTCCGAAAGAGAATCAAGCATGTGTACAGGGGCATAAACACAGCAGTGATAGGATTGGAGAGGTTCAGTGAGCAAATGAAGACCCTTTGAAGTCATATTGCATGGTACCCATTCCACGGGTTTCAACTACCCAGATTTTAGGTATTCTTCCTTCAGCTAAAACATGCATGTGGAACCCAGAGTATGATCAACCATGTGATCGGGAGACGTGTTCAAATATGTCTCAGTTTTCCTCCCCTGGTACTCGGGTGCAACATTCCAGACGCTTTACTAACACTCTCCCCACTTGGAGAGTCAGCGCCTTTAACCTCCTGTTTGGCCCAGTTTGCAATTTCTGCGGAAGATGAACAGGAATAGCGAGAACCAATGAGAGGCTAGCTGAAGGTGTCTGGACGGGCAAATTTAACTCTCATTTCCCACCAGGAAGAGGAAATAACCAAAGGCTCAGCGTGCCGAACCGGAACCAGATTAGGGCCTGAAGCCATCCTGCGGTGTTGCGGCCAGCTCAAAAGAAAGCGAGTTGAAGAAAGGAGCTCAGGGGCACTGTAATTCACAAACCTGCAGAGTTATAAATGACAGCTATCGTCCAAAAATAGACTGAAGTAAGGCTGCCAAGAGGACTTGAAAGCGGGGCAGAATTGCAGGAAACCGATTTCAGGAGGTAGACTGGAATTGCATTGAAAGCATAGGAAAAGAGGCAGAACGTCCACAATGATGCACTTGGCCAAAAAGGGCGTATGCGTTTTTTCCTGAATATATTCAGGAAAAAACGCATACGCCCTTTTTGGCCAACCAAGCAAGCTTGCAAAGGAAATCTACACTAC